>NW_027069832.1:668719-733624 GCF_002906115.3 Quercus suber
GTAAAAAATGCTAAATTTATATAATAGTAAAAATAAGTTACTATGATTTATTAGGTATTAGTAAAAAAAACTTAATGAAAAAATGTAAAAAATGTTAAATGCAATAAGTTACTATGATCTATTGAGTAACAGTAAAAAAAAAAAAAAAAAAAAACCTTAATAAAAAGAGGTAAAAAAATGCTAAATTTATATAATAGTAAAAATAAGTTACTATGATTTATTGGGTAAAAGTAAAAAAAAAAAAAAAAAAAAAAAAACTGAATGAAAAAAGGTAAAAAAAGTTAAATGCAATATTAGAGTGCCACGTGGCAGGACCTCATGCACTCTCTCATGAGGTCTTTGCTTTTATATATATACTAGTCGCGGACTCGCGCATTGCGCGTGATAAATTTTTTTTATGATAGTGATATTATTATTAATATTTTTCTATGTATTACTACTAAAGCTGCATTATATATATATATATATATATGTAACCAATATATTGCAAGATTCTTGTTGATTGGAGGTTTTGGTCATGGAATTAATTTTGTATTATTAGAGATTAGTATTCGGAATAGAATGAGGAAATTTTATTGTAGATTTTTTTTTGAAACATAATTTTTACCATACTCGGTTGGTTAATTTGTACATTCCCAAGTCAATTGCGCACATTTTGATTGTTACATGTAATTCTTCCGTTTCCATAAGGGCAAGGGCATTCACAATCCCAATGACCCTTTCCATTCTTCTTGCATGCTTGGTTATTTGGGATGCAAAATGTGTTTGTTCCAAAAGTTGTATGTCAAAGGATTTGTCGATAGTTTAACAACAATAATTTTCCATCTAGTTGGTTTAGAATTGATAACAGCAGTTGTATTCCCTCATCTTTTGATTCACAAAATTGCAAGTCTATATTTGCATTTTTGTATCCTTCTATGTTGGCTTGAAGAAGGATTTCTTTTCCCGCTTTGGTTTGATCTTGTACAAAATATTTGGAAACTCCGACCCAAAATGGTGCTTGTGTGTTTCCAGCCCTAAAGCATTGATGAATGAGTTTTTCTTCATCCTTTTAAAGGAATAAAGGATTTTGGAACAGTCTAGTCAGATTGATGTGGTGAAGAACCTTTTTTTTTGTTAGCCGATTGAATCATTTGCATCTGTTTTTTAAAAACATAAACAATCATATAATAAGGATGACACGTGATCATTGTTATCATCACAATTGCAATATTGGATCCATGAAGTCAATTTCTTTTTTTTCTTTTTCAAAAACATAACAATGACTCTAGAATTGTGCACGACTTCATTGTATAAAGTTAATCAAAAGAGAAAATATAGGACTACAATATTTTGTGCCACAATTTTGGACGTGGTAGATTGTGATTAGTAGAAAAAAAGTGGAGAGTTCATGTGAAAGTAATAAACATTAGTTGTGAATTTAAATATATGTACCTCGTTTTGATGTTGCCTCAAAATTTTGGGATTGTCTTCCAACATTGGAAAATATTTCGAGCAATAATTCTGTAGGTAATTCATGTTGTATGCTCATTTTTGTGATTGTGTAAAGAGTATTTTTGAGATATTTTTGTTTTGTATTTTTGAAGTTGTTTAGGATTGTAATTTATAGTATTTTGCTTGCTTTATGGATGAGTGAACCGTTTCAATTATTTTATTCATAATTTTCATTGTTTAGTTATAAATCTAAATTAAAGCATAAGAATACATAAATGCAAAGTTAAATGTAAATTTAAAACCATCCATGATGAATATGTATAGACAATTTTTGCATTTCTGGATTTTGCATGAATTATTATTTAATTGTCTAGTTATAAATATCTAAATTAAGTAGATGAACTTTTTCAATTTTTTTTTTAAATAGATGAATATGTAAAATCCTCTCACGCGTTATTCTTACAACCAAAGAAGGTGCCACTTCACTCATTAGTTTACTACATCACTGATGGTCTTGGTATATGGCATAAGAGATCCTTCCTTCCCCTTCTAATTTATTTTAGAGATTGTAGCAATATTTCTTTTTGTCTAATAATAAAGAGTCCCCCTAGGAACACAAAAATTCTCAATAGCAAGTTGATTCATTTTCTTGATTGTAGTTTCATTTCTCAATCTATCGGCAAAATATATAACTTTTAAAATAGCTAAGGGATGCTCTTATCGAGACATTTCAACAACTTCCAAATCTGCGCCTTTGAAAGCTCATCCAAGTTTTTCTTTTTCAAATTTTGTTACTCATCTGTCAAATTTTTCTCTGTTCAAGAAGCATAGCATTAAAAAACGCAGAAAGTATGTGTTCCAACAAAGGAAAATGTGTGAATTTTATTTATTGATTTTTTTTTATGTTTCAGCACCTCAAAAATATTAATGTTGGAACCAAAAGGGGAAATCTAGAGTACATTAGAATCAACAAAACAACGAACTGGTAGAATTGTTGCAATCTTTATCCCATTAGTTTCATTTCTTAATCTATCAGAAAAATATCTCATTCTTCAAAAAAGTAATGCATGCATTTTTCAAGACATTTCTATAGCTTCCAAATCTGCGCCTCTGAAAGCTCCGTCAAGTTTTTCTTTGTCAAAATTTTGTTACTCATTTCCTCTATTGTCTTGACCCAAAAGAATGAAAGCGTCAAAGAGATAAGTGTAGAGAGAATGTGTAAGCATATCAAACTGATCCTCTTACTCCATCTTGGTCTTCCAAATTAATTGTAAGTTAACAACTGCCAAAAATAAGACATTATAATTTGTAATTTTTCCAAGTTAACATTAATGACCAAAATATTACTAAATATTAGGAGAGGCGGGTACAAACCTGCTAAAGGAATTCTTCCAAATCTAAGCCTCTAAAAGCTTCGTCAAGTTTGCTGAGTTTCACATATATGGAAAATGATGCAAAAGATTTTACTCCAGATATTTATGGCCATTTAAACAAACTATATTCGTGAATACATCTCTAAAGTAGACTCAGTTAAAGTTAAGTTTAAGGTAAGTACTCGATTTCCTTCAAAGACAATATACTGATATAAGGAAAGTAATCTATCATAGAAACCACACTCACGCAATTCCCCAAAATGCAAATATGAAAAAAAAAAAAAAAATTGATGTATTAAACCGTGCTTTGTAACAAAACCTGTATTTAGCAAGCTGTTCAATGCAGACAATAAAAAAAAAAAAAAAAAAATATATATATATATATATCCAATAGAAAAAAAAGAAACACAAACATTTCAAGCAAAGAGTAGTATGGCAATCAGTACATTTTTTATCAACATACATGCTTAAATATTAACAATCTCTATTTAATACATAAAAGGTGACTTATTTAATATATAGATTCGATATAGCTACATGATTGTCACAATGTCATATGAATATATTGATTTATATGACATTGTAATTTTCTTCAATTTTTGTCAGTATTGAACCAAAAGACAAAGCAATTCATTAAAAATCTCAGCAATCAAAACAATCATCCACACCACAGCAAGGCAATTCATTTTTATTTTCCACCAAAGCAAATCATTGAAAAATGTCGTATTTTTTTTGTTAAATTCTTTTGGTTACATAAACTCAAGAAACAATCCAGCTTGTGGGATACTATGGAAGGTGACGATGTGCCTCTTGCATCACAGCTTGTGGCATGAAAGTTGACCCACAATGTTTTGGATGAAAGTTGACAGGTATAAACGTTGTGTTGGGAATTTTTCTTCAGGTTCTGTCAATATTGAATCTATTAGAAATAAGACAGTGTGTTTTACATTATATTTTGGTATTAAAACCGAGCAGCCTACATAATTCATATAATTCAGAAAAGAACAGCAATTCATTACGGATAATCTATTGGCGGTTTAGCTACCAAATCATTACTATGGAAGGGGATGATGTGCCTCTTGCATCACAGCTTGTGGCAAGATACAATGTTTTGGATGAAAGTTGACCTAGGCTTGGTATTAAGTTATTAACATGTCGGTCATGGTTGCAAATTCAGAATTCGAGTTGGGTCATGACGTGTTTTTGTGATAATAGGTGCTAATGATCTTTACATGGTATATATGGAGTCTTTTTAATATTTTAGTTTTCACTTTAACAATGTAGAAATTGAGTCATCAATGATTGAGTGTTTATATGTTACACATTTTTGCAAATCTTTTCAATGCATTGCACAGATTAGCGATTACTACAAATAATAATTGTTCAATCACTTTAATTTTAAATTTGGGTTTGGATAAGATTAAAATCCAACTTATATATGAATACTTCTCAAATTATTTCTTTATGGGATGCACGACTTTACTCTTATATAGCTTTTTTAAATAAATATACAAATAAAGCAATCTCAAACAAATGCAAAGTCATTGAAAATTAATATTTCATCATTGAATCAGGGAAAAAAATATATAATATACAGAAACATGGTATACAAACAAAATTAGGCAAGAACTTATTTAAATTACACAGTTTTTTTAATCAACAGAAAACAGTCATTATTTTGCTCAAAGAAATAACAACTAAAGCGACATAGGAATTTATTCAAATTACAAAAGAGCCATAAAATAGAAAGAAACTAATGGTTACATTCTTTGAAAGATGACAAGCATAAACGCTGTGTTGGGAATTTTTAGTATTGAATCTATTAGAAATAAGACAATCTGAACAGCCTACACGATTCATATAAATCAAAAGTTAATCTATTGGATATTCATTACTACCAATTCATATAAATCAAAAGATAATCTATTGGCGGTACTTTTGCAGTGAAGGTGGGGAGATTTTCACTTTTTCAAATGGTATCAGATTCCTTGCCGTCATGGTTTTAGACTTTCTGGGTATAGCAGAAGTGAAATGATGTGAAACCGTATAGCAGAAGTTCAAACCGTATGGTTGTCCTTCAAACCATCAAAATAGAGCTCCAATTAAGAACCACAGCAATCAAAAAAATCATCCAAACCACAGCATGAAAGAGGCAGTAACAAAATGTAAAAAGGGAAATAAAAAACAATAAGCAAAAGAATGGAGCACAAAAAGAACTGGGATTTAGAGATACCTTAACCGAATCATCCAGGTTCTGTCAGTACTTATATACTGTGAGGAGAGGAAAACTGAAAGGAAAGAAGACAGATAGGCGGCCATTATTGTGAAACCGTAGAGCAGGAAGGTGGGGAGTTTTTCACGGTTTCAAATGGTATCAGATTCCTTCCTTCACGGTTTCAGACTTTCAGGTTTTCCTTAGGTTGAAACGATGTGAAACCGTACAGCAGAAGTGAAACAACGTGAAACCATATAGCAGAAGTTCAAACCATTCCCTACGCTGTGTACCCTGTTTCACGGTTTCAATTTTCCTGTTTTTCCTTTAAGTTGAAAAGGTTTTGGGTTTGGGCTTTATGGTGGAATTAAATAGATAAGAAGTGGGCTTTATAGTGGAGATAGGAATGAGATTTATTATTATTCTGAAATTTATAGATTTATTAAGATTATAAAATTTTTTAAAAACTATTTTAAAATTGTAGGAAAAAAGGGTGTGAATGACATGGCCGTTGATGTGGCACAACCTAAGTGCAGCAACATTTAATGCTACGCTTCAGCTTTTAGTAATATATAGATATAGATTGATTAATTGATTAAGGTGATATGTTGATGTTGCATTAATTAGAAATGAAAAAAGGTAAAAAAAAGTTAAATGCAATATTAGAGTGTCACGTGGTAGGACCTCATACACTCTCTCATGAGGTCTTTGCTTTTATATATATATTGAATATTGATTAAGGTGATATGTTGATGTTGCATTAATTAGAAATTGTCATCTTAAAAAATTGTGAAAAGAAGTTTTTATTTATTTTTAAATAATTTTTGTTTCTCTAAAACTCTTAACATTACTTTTTATTTTCTTTTAAACTAGACAAACATTTTGGATATCACAAAATGGGCCATATGTCAAAGAGATGGTTGTTAGCTATACTGATGCTAGTACAAGCACAGTAGCATCATCACTAGCAGACAAGGTCAGCCACAACAATAAGCAATTGTGTAGCAACCGTGCAGCAGAAGCATTAGATACAGAGCACCAATGGGCTCGCAGGGATGTGCTAGAGACTATTGAGGCAATATCTTATCACGAAGTCTTCATACATAGCTTTGGAGACTATGATACACGGTGCTTTTAAAGAATTGGTTGGTGTCACCTTGGATTCTCATCCATTTTTTCGATTAATTCACAACAAATTTATAAAAATATCTTTGGAAATGTGGCCTTGGAATCATTTGAGTAAATGTCTATGCCATCATAGTGTTTGATTGCTGTCATATTCTCACCAATTGTACGTGGTCCAATGTGTTTTTGCATCTAGATTGGAAACTACCCAATTTCTTCATGTAGTGTGGGGTGACAATAATTTTTCCTTTTTTTTTTCTTTTTTTTTTTTTTCTTTACAATGGACATATGTGTTTCACTAGTTAAGAACATATGTCATTATTTTATGTAATTGACTAATCTTTTGACAAAACATACTTTACTTATAATTGGGTAGATCTATGATGTATTTAATACTTCAAGAAACATGTTGTTCAAGTCTAGTATTAAAGCCATGAAGATTGGACCAAGAAACAAGTGAAAAAAAGCTATTCAATAAAACTGGATAGATAGCTCGACACCTCTCAACAACTGGCTGTCTATCGAGCTTTTCTGTTGATTGTTATCACAATCTCGACAGCTGGTGGATCAATCGAGAAAGTTTCTGTTCCCTCGACACCTCCTCGATAGCTGTATCTTTCGAAGTTTAAAGTTCGACACCTGCTATCTATCGAGGTTTCGGAAATTAGAATTTTCAGATCTGATTTTTGGGCCAAGCTTTTGTATTTGTGTAAGGTTTCTTTTCTCACAACCCTAGACCTATATAAGGATTATTTTTGAGGCCGTCGCATAAGAGAATACAAGGAGAACATATAAAAAGGGTGAGCGATACCTTATTCTCTTTGAAAGAAGCTACTGCGTCTTTGTGCCTTAAGGTTTTGTAACCAAGTGCTTCTTGATCTTCATTGTTGATGAAGTGAAGAACTTTGTAGCCAACATCTTCTTTTAGTTGGTGATTAAGTCGCGTACTGGGATCTATGCAATTGGTTAGTCACGTACTGGGATTCGTTCATCATCAAAAGAGTGACGTTCATATATTGAAGAGTTCAGAAGTTTTGAAGTGGTAGAAAGTTTCTGTTGTGAGTTCATCCACGAGGATTGTAAAGTCTAGGGATAAAGGTTTTGTACTATATCTGAAACTTCTCTTTACTATAGTGGATTGCTTTTTGGAAAGGTTTCCACCTAGGTTTTTTACTGTGAAACTAGTTTGTTTCATTGGTTTTCCTGGGTCATCATATCTTGTCTTATTTATTTTTCCACTTCATGATTTTGACATGATATTGATGTTTGTTTATTTTAACAAGTTTTATTCATAATAAATCTAATTAACAACTTGAGTTTAAAACTTGTTAATTCTATCAACCAGTATCTAAATTTCCTAACAAGAAAGAAGAATGGCACATGTCAACTTTCTTAAACATGATCATTAATTTAGTTATGGGGCTGTTTTCAGTGATGCTGAAATGAAGGTCCCCGTATTCCTGAGAAGATGTGGAAATTGTTCATTTTCAAGATTTAATTTCCCACATGCCTTTGTCCATTGATGTACGGAGTGATGCATAGCTTCTCATATCTTTTTAGTTCTAACTTGAGGGAACTGAGACTTATGCAATGTGTTATGGATAGGGCTTTCACATGTATAGGGCTTTCACATGTATAGGGAGGTGTTTTTCAAATTATTCTAAGCATTAGTGAGGTTAATTGAAATCAATCAAAAATTGGTTTGGCTAAGAAAAATAATAGATAAAACATCGTATTTTCTAAGAAAATAGATGGTCAGTGAGAGCTTAATCCAGTTCACTAATTAATATCTGGCCAACTCTAATTTACTCTCCCTCCCTTCTCTCTCAATCTACATAGCACATGGGCGTAAGATGCCTAGGTCCTTGGGAAATGTCATTGATCTACTTGAAGTAATAAATGGGATATCCTTCGAAGGTCTTCATAAGAGTCTAGAGGATGGGGTATCGTCAGTAGTTGCATAAATTGTGGAATGTCGTACGATTTGCTATGACCAAGTTTGGGGATGATGATGTTCCACCCACAAATGTAAATCCGGATGACTTGTCATTTAGCTGTCAATGGATACTCTCAATATTAAACAAAGCCATATTCAAAACTATTGCAAGTTTGGAGTCATATAAATTCTCAAATGTAGCAAGTATTGTGTATTTATGGTGGCAATACGGTGTCATCTTCACCGGTGGATGTGGTACGATACAACACCTGGGTAGTCGGATCCTGATCAATATATGTCATTAGCAACTTTTGCAATCTTTGGTAAGACTCTTTCCAATTCCAAAACATCTTCCCAATCGCCTTTTGTTTCGCATCCCATACCTTGTAGTAAGAAGGCTTATGGCCCTCATATTTTGACTCTATCATAGATCTGAGATGCTTAATTGTGGTAGTGTGATCCTCACTTAACTTTTTAAGGATGTCTATTGCAATAAAATTACAATTCATCATTTTACCATCATTTCGCACCCCAATCCGTATACGTGTGTAAGGACCTTTGTACACGGTGACCATTCATAGTCCGTGGAGATTGGGGTTCGTGACTGTGCAGACATACCACTTGCATGACTCATCCACGCATTTCACACAAAGTTTTGTCGTGGTCGACCTACTGATCATAAAATGTTTGTTTTTCTTGAGGGCACAAATTGTTAATACACGCTGCACCTCCACTTTATTGGCAAAAGTCAAGCTTTTGCACAAATTCATCCCCTCTCTCCAAGTAGACACAAATGGTGTCTCAATATGTGAAGATCAACTATATTTTTCCAAGTATTTGCAGAAAATGACAAGGCATGAGATGCGTAGGCGGTAGGGATTATGTTCGTAATGTTTTGGACACTAAGAACATTGTCTGCATCAGGTTCACTACCGTCCAATGTCTCATCGTCATCAATGTCCCTTTCAAAATCCCTAAAGTCCCCTTGTTCAATCCTATCTTCAATCTCATCTCTATCGACAAAATCTTCACCGTCAATGGCAGTACTCTCATCAACATAGTCATCATCATCATCCTCATCCTCATCATCATCATCATCGGCATGAACATCATCATCATCGGCATGAACATCATCATGCTCTACATGTGTAAAATACTCATATTGAGCATCCGGAACTGTAACCTGTAAACTTGTTTGTGTTTGTTGGATTTCCTCGATACCAACTTCTGCACACGGCTCCAACTGTATGTACAACTCAATGTTAGTTACTTCAGGTATTCTCTCCAACTTGTCAAACATGATCTTCACATGTTTGTCTGTTTCTATCGCCATATACTTGTAATTAATCCGATGCTTCAGGATTTCATTTGGCATACGATAAGTAATTTGTATGTTGTGCACAGTAGGATTCTCACACAACTCTTCCATAACCATTATCTTCAATTCGTCAAGGGTCTTCAACCTACGATCAATTTGGGTATAATAGCTCTTTATACCTGGCCCTTCAAATGGCAATCCCTTGTTCGCATTGGCATTCTTCAGCGGACCACCGTGGTATAGGATTATATCAATTTTAGAGATTGTGAACCTGTTAAAGTCAAGTTACTATGTTAGTTAAAAAACATTTTGAAGTTCCCTGATCTAAAAGAAACTTGAAGCAAGTCTTTAACTTTCTAATAAAAAGAAGTGGCGAAGAAATTTTTTTAATTGATTTTCATGATACAAACTGAACATTTTTTTCTAAAATTTTGGCTGTAGTACGACTATATTTAACAATTGGACATATACAAATCCATTTGTCCTTCCTATATACAAGAAGCTAATTACAGCAGGAGGTAGAATATGGGTCTTCAGGTATAAGTTTCCCAACTAACGTATATTATTTTCTAGAAATTGTGATGATAATATATTTATCAATCTTATGGTATTCCTTTGGGGGTGGCTCAGTGGAGACACTGTTGGAAATAAAGGAGAGATAATACCTGAATTTTCCTTGGAAATTTACACAATTTGATTTTACCAAGAGAGGTGGCAGAGATGAGGCGTGGACCAAGTCACTGTCTTGAGACAAATCGTGCCGTCTACGGTATATCCGATGTAGTTAGACAAATAGTTTCTGCACGTTGCCCCCAGGATACAACAGCCCAGCCACCTTTTGCTGATTATCCTTGCGAGCCTACACTGCTCGTAGGATATAAGCTCTCTATAGTACTTTCTTTTTCCCAGAAAATTTTGTAAAAGATAGAATATTTTTGTGAGTAGTAAGAAACAATAGATGGTAAGTGTTTAGGACAATAAAAACTATTTTTAAAAAATTTTCAGCTTTGTAATTCAAGAATAATGTCTCTCTCCTACTTTATTTCTTTCCATATATATATATATATATAGCCGGACCTTTAACTTCTCCTTAGCCAAAAAATCAAAAAGATTTGATATCAATTAAATACTCATAAAGATATTGAAATTAATAATATAATCAATGGCTTTCTTAATATATATAACCGGTCAACAAAGCTTTTGTACGTTGAGAACAAAAAAAGAAAGAAACATGATCTATGCATTTAATGTCTCATAAAGTGGCTGAAGTCTAAAAGCCAAAACGTGTAATACAATTTCAAATATGTATAAATATTGTCATTTGCTTTTTACTTTCCTTAAACCAAATAGTAAACACTTGTGTATATATGGTAATATAAAATAATTCAGCAATAACTATATATTTAAGTGCTGAGATTCTTCCATATATGACGTTATTATGTCATATTCAAATAAGATAATAAAACCAAATATACTGGCAATTATGGTATTAATATTACATTAATGTTCATAAAATTTCCTAATTAAAACCATTGACAAAAGCTATTCAAATTTTGAATTAAATTTGAATTTCAAAATTTAGCATTCAACGTATTTGACATTAAGGGATAATTGATACACATAAATGAGTATCAAAATAAATATAATATTTTTTATTAAAATATCCAACAATCCCCCACTTATTTTTATAAAAAATAAATAGGTAAATATATATAAGAAATTTTCTGGGTTAAGTAGAACATTATGCATAATGGGAGTGCCAATGGCTTGAACCCTCATTTAGTGTTTCAGCAACATTGTTCCAAAGTTAATAGTGATCTAAGTCTTGAACTATAACTTTTTCTATGGATACAAAACATTACATCACACACATAATATTCCAGTACTCTACTACGAGCTTTTAAGCCAGCACATTACGGCCTTGTGCTTTATCCCAGCATCCATGAGCTATTTAGAGAACTAGCCCCATTCTCAAAGGAAGCGGCCTCACTTCCATGCTCACTTAGGTGTGGCTATCAAGGATGTTCTTGTAACTCTAACATCCCACTCATAAGAGCTATAGTCCACATTAAGAGTTTTTATAAAAACTCATCCTATATAACGTTACAAGATACATGCACGCACACCATAGGGAGGGACATGAGTATTATTACTCATACATATATTTCGTGCATGTTAATCAAACTACTCTATGATTAGTTTTTCCCTTTGAACCTAGTTCTTGGGATCTCCAGTCCCTAGGTAGGGTATCCTCATAGGTAGTTTATTCTTCTTTGGGCTTAAGTCCCATCCCCCTCGATGCTATCCAGATCTTTTCTCTAGCTAGAGCTTTAGTTAATGGATCCGCAATATTATCATTTGTACTAACATAATCAACATTTATGGTACCATTGTTTATGTATGATCTCACAGTACTGTGTTTTCTTCTAATAGATCTGGATTTACCATTATAGTATTTATTGCGCACTCTACCAATTGTGGCAGTACTATCACAATGAATTAAGACGGGTGAAATAGGTTTTTCCCACATGGGAATTTCAGATAATAAATCTCGTAACCAACCCGCTTCTTCACTAGCTGAAGATAAGGCAATTAATTCTGCCTCCATGGTGGATTTAGCAATAATCTGTTGTTTTTTAGATTTCCAACTTATTGCTCCACCACCTATTGTAAATACATAGCCAGTGGTAGACAAAGAATCACCTGATAAGGTGTTCCAACTAGCATCACTATATCCTTCAAGAACAGCAGGATATCTTTGATATAGCAAACCATAGTGCGCAGTTCTTTTTAAATATCTCATTAATTGAGTCATGGCATTCCAATGCTCAAAATTAGGTTTGCTAGTAAATCTTGCTAAAACTCCTACGGCATAAGCAATATCAGGTCTAGTACAATCAGTAGCATATCTAAGACTACCAATAATACTAGCATATTCCTTTTGATTGTAAATATCATTTTCATCTTTAGTAGGAAAAAGATGCACACTAGAGTCAAAAGGAATACTTGCAGGCTTACAATCAAAGTAATTATATTTTTTCAAAATTTTTTCTATATAATGAGATTGATCTACAAATATGCCATATGAAGTTCTAGAGATTTTCATGCCAAGAATCACATTAGCTTCTCCTAAATCTTTCATATCAAAATTATTTTTAAGAAGCATTTTGGCAGCATTTATAATATCCATATTAGGACCAAAAATTAGAAGATCATCAACATATAAACAAATTATAACATGAGCATCATCAAATGTTTTATAATATATACATTTGTCACTTTCATTTGTTTTAAAACCATTAGAAAGCAAACATTGATCAAATTTCTCATGCCACTGTCTAGGTGCTTGTTTTAGACCATATAAAGATTTTAATAATTTACATACCTTGTGCTCATTACCTGGCATTGTAAAACCTTCTGGTTGGTCCATGTAGATTTCTTCTTCTAAATCACCATTTAGAAATGCCGTTTTTACATCCATTTGATGTATCATCAAATTATGAATAGCTGCTATAGCAATCAATAATCTAATAGATGTAACTTTAGTAACAGGAGAAAAAGTATCGAAAAAATCAATATCTTCTTTTTGTTTAAAACCTTTAGCTACAAGCCTTGCTTTGAATTTTTCAATAGATCCATCAGGTTTTAATTTTCTCCTAAGTACCCATTTACATCCAATTGTTTTGCAACCTGGAGGTAAATCTACCAGTTTCCAAGTATTATTAGATATAATAGAATCCATCTCATCATTGATGGCTTCTTTCCAAAAACCTGAATCAGGAGAAGATAAAGCTTCTTCTAAAGAAGTAGGGTCACCTTGTAAATTATACACATAATATTCAGGACCAAAATCCTTTTCAATTCTAGGTCTTTTACTCCTCCTAGGTTCAATTTCATATTCATTAATATCTCTTGACTTAGATGTTGAACATTCAAATTTCTCTTGTTGTTCAAAACCCCCACTATTTTTATGTTTAAATGGAAATTTATTTTCATGAAAAATTGCATCTCTAGATTCAATTATTGTATTATTATCAATATCATAAAATCTATAAGTTGTGCTATATAAAGAATAACCCAAAAATACACATGTAGAAGCCTTTACCCCAAGTTTAGGTCTTTTGGGATCAGGTAGCCTCACATATGCTAAGCAACCCCAAACTTTGAAAAAATTCAGATTTGGTTTATATTTTTTCCATAATTCAAAAGGAGTTAAAAAAGTCTTTTTATGAGGTACTCTATTTAAAACAAAATTTGCAGTTAAAACAGCTTCACCCCAAAAATATTTAGGAGCCCCAGAACTAACAAGCATAGCATTAGTTAAATTTATAAGAGTCCTATTTTTACGTTCAGCTACTCCATTAGAAGATGGAGAATAAGGGGCAGTAGTCTCATGAACAACACCAAGAGATTGAATATAATTATTAAGACCAAGAGTATCATATTCTTTTCCTCTATCAGTTCTAAACCTTTTAACCTTTTTATCAAAAGTATTCTCAACTTCTTTTAAGAAAATTGATAATTTTTCAAAAGCATCACTTTTATTTTTCATAAGATAGACATATGAATATTTTGAAAAATCATCTATAAAGGTTATAAAATACCGATTACCTCCACGTGTCAAATGTCCTTCAAATTCACAAATATCACTATGAATAAGTTCTAGTAATTCAGTATTTCTTTCAACTGATTTATGAGGCTTTTGAGTAATTTTAGTCATGCTACAAATTTCACATTTTTCAAGTTCATTTTCAAGTTTAGGAATTAAACCTAAACCACTCATATTTTTCATATATTTATTATTAATATGACATAATCTACCATGCCAAACATTCACACAAGAAACAATATAAGCAAAACTTGAATTTTCATTCATCTCAACATTAAGTTTAAACATGTCATCACAAGCATAGCCTTTGCCAACAAACATGCCCTTTTTAGAGAGTACATATTGATCAGCCTCAAAGACTTGTTTGAAACCAGCCTTATTCAACAAAAAACTAGAAACTAGATTCTTTCTAATGTCAGGAACATGAAAGACATCTTTGAGAGTGACTTCTCTCCCAGAAGTAAATTTGAGAAGCACATCTCCAATACCCACAACTTCAATGGTATGAGAATCACCAAGCATAATTTTCTTTTTCTCATCCAAGATGGTGTAGGTCTTGAACCAATTTTTATCATAGCAAACATGTCTAGTTGCCCCAGAATCAATCCACCACCCTCCTAAGCCTTCGAGAATATTAATCTCGGTAACCATAGCCACAAGAGGCTCTTCAATGACATTGGCTTGAGCCATAGGCCCATGTTTTCGAAAACGACAATTTCTAGCCGAATGTCCAGGCTTTCCACATACAAAACATGCATAATTGTTATTATTATTGTGGCTGCCATTATTTGGAGCATGCTTAGGATGGTGTGCTTGATTCTTTCTTTGATAAGAGTGGGTCTTATGTTGAGGCTGATTTCCATTTGGCCTACGTTTGAAGTTTCTTTTCTTAGGCCTTACATAGTCATTATTTTTTGCATTGGCTTTTGACATGTTTTCATTTGAGGAGATGAAATTTACCTTAGGACCATTTGCTCCATGGAATTCAACAGCTTTGTCTTGGTTCCTTGCCTCTTCCTCTACTCTCAAACGGGTGATAAGGGATTCAATGGAGAGTTCCTTTTGCTTGTGTCTCAGAACTTTGGCAAACTCCTTCCAAGACTCAGGCAGCTTGTCAATGATGGCTGAAACTTGCATTTGTTCATCTACTCGAATGCCTTCAGATCGAACATCTTGTGAAATCATTTGGAGTTCATAGGATTGTTCCACCACGGACTTGCCTTCAACCATCTGAAACCTGAAAAATCGGCTACATGCATATTTCTTGGATCCAGCTTCCTCTGTATCATATTTTTGATTCAATGCCTTCCATATCTTTTTGGCTGATTTGTAAGCTTGATCATAATAATCATACAAATCATCAGAAAGACAATTAAGTAAATAATTTCTACAGTAAAGATGATCCTTATCCCATTTCTTAACATCTTTTTCATGTTGAGAAAGTTCTTCTTCAGTCAATTGTTCAGATTTCTTTTTCTTTGGTTTTTTCTCAGTTAACACATAAGCCACATTCAAGAGAGTAAGATAAAACAAAGTCTTTTGTCTCCATCTCTTAAAGTTAACACCACGGAAGCGGAATGGCTTATTAAGATCACCCGCTCCAGAGGAATTAGACATAACATTACCATTTTCCAAGGATGATTTTGTGTTCTCCATAACGATTTGTCTCAAATTGTTGGAAATAAAGGAGAGATAATACCTGAATTTTCCTTGGAAATTTACACAATTTGATTTTACCAAGAGAGGTGGCAGAGATGAGGCGTGGACCAAGTCACTGTCTTGAGACAAATCGTGCCGTCTACGGTATATCCGATGTAGTTAGACAAATAGTTTCTGCACGTTGCCCCCAGGATACAACAGCCCAGCCACCTTTTGCTGATTATCCTTGCGAGCCTACACTGCTCGTAGGATATAAGCTCTCTATAGTACTTTCTTTTTCCAGAAAATTTTGTAAAAGATAGAATATTTTTGTGAGTAGTAAGAAACAATAGATGGTAAGTGTTTAGGACAATAAAAACTATTTTTTAAAAAATTTCAGCTTTGTAATTCAAGAATAATGTGTCTCTTCTACTTTATTTCTTTCCATATATATATATATAGATAGCCGGACCTTTAACTTCTCTTTAGCCAAAAAAATCAAAAAGACTTGATATCAATTAAATGGTCATAAAGATATTGAAATCAATGTCATGAATACATATATTAAATATATATATATATATATGTAAACCGGTCAACTTTTTGCCAAAGTGTACGTTGAGGACTAGAAGGAAAGAATCATGATGCTATGCATTTAATGTCCCATAGTTAACGTGGCTAACCTTTATTAGAATGTCTTTTTGAAAGTTCCAGAATATATATATATTACAAAAAATTGCTAGCTGTTTTGACCACTTTCCATTAAATTAAATAGTAAATATTTGTATATATATGGTAACGTAAAATAATTCAACAATAGCTGTACATTTAAGTGCTAAAATATCTTCCATATATGACTTTATTATGTCATATTTGAATAAGAACGTTTGACTACAAAACCTTTAGAATGGAAAGTATATATTTGTAATAAAACCAAATATGCTGGCAATTATGGCATTAATATCGCGTTATGTTCATAAATTTCCTGATTAAAACCATTGACAAAAAGTTATTCAAATTTTGAATTAAATTTGAATTTCAAAATTTAGTAATCAACGCACCTGACATTAAGAGATAATTGATACACATAAATGAGTATTAAAATAAATATAATATTTTTTATAAAAATATCCAACAGACACAAATGGAAGAGTTCCTATACTGTCTACAAGATACAACTTAATGTCTTGAAACTGCCCATCACTAAAGCATGGAGGCCTTGGTACCACGAGAAACAGGTAATCATCTGGATTCAGAATATGGCAATTACTACATTAAAATACAATTTTTTTTTTTTTTCATTTTAATAACTAATACTGACATAGATAATATCTTATCTTAATATACAACTCTATTTTATTAGCAATTATTTAAAAGTATTTGGCCATTGGTTATCTCAAATTTGTACACTTACCATACGCATCAGCATTATTGTGAGTTAAATGTGAACATTTTTAAAAGATGTGGACACTAGGTGTGAAAATATGAATATTGTGTATATAAAGTTACATCTGCAAGTGAAACCATGTTTTCTTATTTAAGAAGTCTTTAAGGTATTCTGATACTCAAACTCTTTAACCCACACCCATAGACAACTAATAACCAACTACAATAACAATCAAATCAAAAAACCCTTACCTGAGATATGAAATTGTTGAGAGGGAAGAGCAGTGAGAGAGGCAGTGTGGTGAGTGAGAAGCAACGTGGTGTGAGAGTTAGTGAGGCTGAGTGTATGGGTGAGAGTTAGTGAGGATGCTCTGTTTTTGGGTGAGAGGCTGTGTCTGTGTTTATAAAATTTTGTAGATTGTGTGTTTATAAAATTTTTCTCAGCAAAACTCGAGTCTATAAGACTTGAGTTCTATTCAAATTTTAATTAAACCCTTCTTAAATCTCGAGTCTTAAAGACTCGGTTTTTTCTATGTAAAAATCGAGTCTTTAAGACTCGAGATCTACGTAGACCATTTTACGCCAAGTCAGCAATTTAAAGCAAGTGCAAAGCGAGTTTGTAAAACTCGATTTTTAATTAGATCTCGAGTTTTAGAAACTTGAGATGTTATTTTTCTTAAATCTGTGAAACGTTGCCTAACTTACTACATAGAAGCCCCTCACCAGTCTACTTTGCAAATTCCCTCCAAGGGATAATCTGATAGATAAGAGCATCAATTTTTTGGGCAGTTTTGAGGCGCAATAGCAATAAATAGTAACCTGAATCAGGTTGAATTAGATTACATTTGACTCAGGAGAAAAAGAATTCAGAAGAGAACTAGAAAATTATAGCCAAAATGAAAACTTTGGCTCCACAAGTATAAATACTTGTGGGATATAGGAGACAAAGGCCGAGGTTCATATCTCTAAGACGGAGCATCACACACATATATATTTATATTAGGCTAAAGTAAAATTTCTATATCGTATCAAAAAAGAATATTATAGCCAAGGAGAAGGCTGTTGTAGTTACAACTCACTACAAAATCATCCTCATTTCAACGGGCTTGCAGAGTGCAACATCTTTAACAACCCACACATGGCAGGTCCGCAAGAATTAGATAGCATAAAATTTATACTAACTGAAAGAAGTAAAAATAAAAACCTGTTCTTAATAAGTCCAAAACAATTTAAACTGACCTTCAATACACTTTACTGTACAAATGAATTTTATCGTACAATCCTCATATGATCAGAAATGCTTTCAAGAGCTCTGGTTAAGGACATTTCAATAACAGAAAGAAGCACTTCAGGAAAGGTAGGATCAGTTTAACCTTGTATAAAGAGAGACAATTCAATTTGGCTGAAAAGTACAACATGAAAGAGATACTGAAAAAGGTAGATCCATTTATGCTTGTAGAGAGAGAGAGAGAGAGAGAGAGAGAGAGAGAGAGTACAATTTGGCTGAAAAGTACAAGAAGATTCAGGGATACTGAGGATACTAACATCTTTAAACCTGAGGAGCTGACTTTAAATTTTTATATGGACCCAGTGAAAATGCCAAATGTATTGAAGCTTATTTTGGAACTGCTGAATCATTCACAAGTGGTTCACAAATTTCAAGCAGGTCATTGCATAGGCCGGTGAAAACTACTGAATCTGTTTCGATAGGTCTGAACTTGATAAGAGCTGAGGGCACCAAGTCCTCATCCTCTAGTGTTATGGCAGTCTCTCCTGCGGCTGGAATATGAGGGATCACCCTTCGTTTCACGACTACAGGATGTAATAGCTCAAACTCCAAGCTGGGTTCTTTTAGTGCTGAGCTAACAAACTGATTTATGCAAAAAAAAAGAAAAGAAAAGAAAGGAAAGAGCTGAGTTGACAACCTCAAGATAAACTGAAGTTCATATCATTCATTCAGAATCAGAGACACCATTGTTGATTATTTATCCTCATTTTTTTTCTGAAAAGACAGGAAACTATTCACAAATATAAGGTCCTCAGTGGTAAACAAAGTCCAAATCAATCAGCAAACCTAATGTAGACCACAAAGCTCAAAAATACACATCTATGCAGACTGACACACATTCATAAACATATTTCTTTCCAAGCAGAAATATAAATTATATTGCTAATCTGAAACAAGAAAAAAATTTTAACTTTAAGGTCGAGTTAGACAATATAACCATACATTGTGCCTTAGAATCTTCAAACTGTTTGTGAATAAGTAATTTCTGTTCGGATTTAAGCCAAAAAGACTTTAGGTGTGGCTGAATTGGACAAATATGAACTGAATATTGGTACAATGCTGCACATACATCCTATGCACAACATTATCACGAGGTGCCACATCACCCTTGGGGCCAAAGTCCAACCCCAAAACAATAAGGCGGGACATCGCCGGCAGGACATCCATATTTCCACCCAGCATCCAGCATGCTAAGGGTTGTCATTTGTCAGTTTTATCAGAAAAATACTCCAAAAAGAAAATTTACATGCCAAACAAGTAAGTGGCAGCTGGAGTATAACACATGGACTATGAATTACAAAACCATGTTTCTCATTTAGAACTCATCTGAATAGGTTTAGCAATACCAAATGAGGGACTGATCCTACAGGAAGTACAATTTGGTACGGAGTCACTGTCTACAGTGCAATTACAGAACCAAAAAGAAATGGAAAAATTACAACATCGAACAAGTAGCAGAAAGGACTAACCTCATAGAAAGAGCTGGTTCGCTCCCAAGGATTGAAGATACCTTGGAGCACCACTCCGTCAGGAAACTGAATCCGGATAACAGTTTTTCTGTACCGCCTCCTAGCAGCTTTTGCCTGCTTGTCCTTGAATGACTTTGGGATCAAGAGCTGAGATTCTGCCATCTTTTTCTTCCTCATATCAGCTTCTCTTTTGATCTCTTCCAATGAGAGGTTATAGAAAGAATCCGGTAGCTCAATTTTTGCTGCCACACTTTCAGGGACAGAAAAGAATACCCGGACCTAAAAACCAGCAGCAGTTAATTGGTAAAAATGGATGGGACACACATTAAAAAAGAAGATTATAAATACAAGTATGCTAGAAAGCACTAAAAAATGAATGAATGAACACTTCCATTAAATATCAGATATAACATTCAATAACTATGCACAGTTTTTTTTTTTTTTTTAATTTTTTTTAAAAATTTTTAAAACAGGTTTATCAGCTATATTAATTAACAGATACAAATTCAATAACATGGTGGTCCTCCTTGAGCAAATGTGTGTGTGTGTGTGTGTGTGTAGGTCTTGATAAGAATAAAATAGTAAATCTAAAAACTTTCGATGAAAGACTCCTTTGAACTGTTATATAACTACAGATTGGGCTAAAGTTTACTTTACCTTCAAGGGGCTACTTATGTTGGTGAAAGTAATTTCAATTTTATAGAAGATAATATGAAAAGATGTATGATATAGCAGTTTTGTGCTAATAATCTTTGGACCAAATGGCAACTCCTCCTCCCATAAGTATGAGATGGAGTATAAGGTTATGAGTTGATCTCATATGGAACCGTGATTCAAAATAACTCCACCTTCACGTGGCAAACACAATATCAGTGGATAGCATGGAAAATATCCATATTATAGTATGTTTTGAAAGCAAAATCATAAGTTTTAACAAATAGAAACAACCATTGAGAATATAATTTACAAAAGCTAGGGATTTTTTTTTTGGTATATTAACTTTAACCACAGTATTAGGTATTTATTTTTTATTTCTTATTTATTGGAACACAGTGGGTCTTGAACCAATGACAAGAGACAGAATTTGAGGCTCATTATCAAATAATAAAATACAAAGCTTATAACCAGCTATGAAGCACGGGTGCGTTTCCGAATTCGGGTGCGGGTGCAAGTGCGGGTATGGCGATTAAAAAATTATTAAAAATATTTTTATTTATATTTTCTATATATTTTTACTATTAAAATATTCTTAAAAAACACATTGCTATGCCTTGATTCACAAAACAAAGAAAGAAAAAGGCAAGAAACACAAAACAAAACACAAAACACAAAAGAAGCAACAAATATTCATAATAAAATTAAGGAATGATAGATTTAGGATGTTTGGGCCTCATTCAAAGTCGATTTCGACTATTCCGGCAAGATTCAAGGCTGATTTCGGCCATTTCGGCCACCGGCCGATACAACCTGATTCGGTTGATACGGCTTAATTCTGTCGAGTTAGTGCAAATCAATCCGAGTTGGCGCGAAATCCGTGAAAAAAAAAAAGAAAAAAAAAAGCTCAGTTGCGGCACCGACGTGCGGGTAGTTGCGTCGGACGCCACACCCCGCGTCAGGCCACGTCAGACTCCAGTGCAGCAGCCTCCCAACCACGTCCGTGCTTCATAGATAACCAATAAAGTTTCTACTACAATATTAAATGAATTTATGCTATCCCTTTATTTCATAAGTAAAAATTTGATCATGTTCCTCCAAGCGTCACAAAGTCCTCTCCCTTCAAATACACCACATCAAACAATGCAAAATAGCCTTCCAAACCTCACTACTATGATGTCACCCAAAATGATCTTGCTAACAATCTAGTAAATCAAAAACTCCACTAGGCATCACCCATTGAACTCCAAAGAGGGCAAAATCCATGTCCCACAACTCTCTAACAAACGAATAGAGTAGAAGCAATTGATCAATCGTCTCCTCATCCCTTTTATACAAGCAGCATCTACTCACCAAAGTGATGCTTCATTTCCTGAAATTATCTACTGTCAAGATTCTCCCAAGTTCCAACAATGCAGTCCAAGTGAAGAAATCAACTCGTGGTGGAATCTTAGTTTTCCAAATACTTTTTCAAGGAAACAAGCCCATTTCATTAGGACGAACTTGAGTTGAGCACTGCAAATGCTTTTCTTTCTTTGCGGATAAAATTTGTGAGCACTACAAATGTGTTCCGTTAAACAAGAGAAGATTTCCAACATATATCTTGAACACTGTAAATGCGTTTTGTACTTTGCATATAAAAGTGAGCATCGGCCAATGCGCTTCCTACTTTGGGTTTGATAGGTAGAAGTTTTTTTTTTTTTGAGAAGCAAGATAGGTAGAAGTTGATTGTGTATAAAGTTATAGTATGAAGAGGTCATGAGACCGTCCAGTTTGGCTACAGAGATTGCTTAGAAACGAGTAGCCTTTTCCAAATTAGTCTGTTTGGGATAACGGTTTAAACCGTGCATTTTGAAAAAATAGCGATTTTAAAAGCTATACTTTGAAAATGTGTTTTCTGAAAACGCAATTAACGTTGACAAAATTTTAAAAACAAAGTTTACTTAAAAAATGCAAAGCCAAACAATTGAAATTTTTGTGTGTTCATTAAAAATCGCCATGAAATCACAATTCCAAACAAACCCTAAAATACCATTTGATAAGGAAAAGGGAATGTTAGATTCAAAAATTTTCACCACCTTTTTTTATAGCTTAAATAAACTCAGTGAAAACGAGCTCTTATTATGCATCAATGGTTATGGAAAAAATATATTGTAAACTTTTTGTGTCATTATACTTATTATTTTATTGGGGCTTGTCTTACCTCCGGTACTTTTTTAATTGGAGGTCTCCTTTTGTTTTAAATGCGTAATGGCCAGTGATAGTAGGTTTTAATCTCTATTTTTTATTTAGTTAGTGAGAGATGTGACAGTTTCTTATTAAAATAAAAATGAAATTCTAGTTAAAAAAAGTACTGGAGGTAAGTCAAACTCATTTTATCATATGCTAACTGTATTAGTTGCTTTTGTAATCTCACTCTCCCTATCATGCACTCTTCACTTTCTTTCTTTCTCAATTGGAGGTTAATTTGGTTACAATTCCACATATGTAGCATTTCTATTTGAATAGTCTAATAGTTTAGGGAAAATGTCCTCCAATTCTCCAATATTAGTTTAAGTAATAAGAGGTTATATCATGTTTTGGGTGTATACACCCAGCTCTCTCACAACACATGGAAGTGGGTCTCATGTGTTGTGAGAGAGTTAAGTATATACACCCGAAACATAATTTCATTTTCCAAGTAAATAAAATGTAACTTGTAATGGTAATTCTTATGATTGCAGCTAAATAGTCCACTCGTAGGACCCATTTTATAATTGAAGCACCCGATGAGCCTTTCTAAGTAGAACAAAATTTTTAACCAATTTCACAACGCTCCCAAATTTCACAACAAAAATTTAAGTGCCACATAAGCTTATGACGCGTGTTTAGTTTGTTTAATAAAATAATGTCACTTAAACACATGTGGTAAATTTATGTGACATTTAAACAAAAAATATGGACGAATGGATTGTTGATGCAAACAAAATATAATTTCATCAGGTAAAATTCAATTTCGGAGACCTTAGGGTGTAAAATTCAAAGATTTCCAAACTTTAGGAGTATGTTTTGCACTTTAGTCTTTTTAATTTTTTTTTTTAAAGAACACGCAAAAAATATTTAAGAGATCCAAATTGAAAAGAGTGAAAGTTCAATTAGCATTGAAAACACTATGAATGTTTAGACCCCAAATTACAAATTATCAATTCAAGCTTATTATCAAACAATTAATGTGCGGAACATGAACATAAGCTAAACACAGAATTGATAAACAATCTAAACCAATTATAATCACATCCACAACAAAAAATAAAAGGCAAAGATAAAGGGAAGAGAGATGCAAATACAAGGACAACACGCGATGTGTTATCGAAGAGGAAACCGAAGCCCTCGGCGTAAAACCTCTCCGCTGCCCTCCAAGCGGTCAATAATCTACTAGAAAATGTAGTTGGGATACATGAACAGTAATAGACCATCCAAGCCTAATCTACCCAGGTACCTAAGTCCTCCAAGCTTCCTGCTCCAACGAGGTTGCGCCGAACCTTTTTCTTCTCTAGCTTACCGGATTCCGCTGTAACCCATAGCATCAACTAATTACCGTTGGTTTCTTTCAAACTGCTTCCCTTAGCACCAAAAGACATTCTCACAGATATGGGTGTGATGAGAAAATGATTTGGTCAAGAACCTCTTAAAGATGTATCAATGGAGAGGAAGAGAGTAGAGGAATTTGAAGAGTCTCTTAGATGAAGATTGTGGATGAGGCAATCTTATTTTTCTCTAGGGTTTCTCTCTCAAAATTCTCTCTGGAAGCTCTCTACATTTCGTGGGTATAAGGGTCTATATATAGTGGTGTGTGTTTGGAATACGAAGAGACAATTTTTCCTAAACAGGGCAAGTTGGCAGCTTGGCCTCGCGACTGGTCTAAGTCGCGAGCTAACGGCCTGGCCAGCCTGGGACTTTTGTCCTGTAGTGCAATAGCTGGCGTGACCCATCACCTCCTTGCATGCTTCTCACGTGTGCAGCAGTTGGCGGCCTGCAAGTCGCGAGTCAACTGCGAGTCCCTGCTTCTTTGCACATTGTTGAGCAATTCTTCACACTTTCTCACACACACTACCCTTACATGAATCACACCTAAATACAGAATTACTAAGTGCTAAATTACAAGCAAATTGACACGAAATAAAGCCAACAAGATGGTTGATAAAATTCAACCTTACAAAGAGTTTTTAAAAAAATGATTGCATATCCCTTTCCACTAAGAGAGAATATTCAAAATTGCCCATTACCTATTTAAAAAGGATTTATAATTTCCCATCTTCTAAAAGTAGTTGGCTATAGGTTGACCCAGATTGAACCAACATTTCAATAGGTTAGGTTCAGGTCGGTTCATCCTTTGGATCAGGTCGGCTAACTTTGCTTAAACATAAAAACAACAATAACAATAATTAAGTAAATGTTTTATATTTGAAATATTTTTAATTACTTATATCCATTGAGCAATCGAAAGAAATATCCTTGTCTAAATTTGATGAACTATTATCTTAGTAGTATTTTTTTTTTTTGGGGGTTGAGAATTGAATAAAATAAATAGGCAGTGTTCCAAAAATACTTTGATCAATTATGTTACCTTAGGTTGCTTGAACTTTCTCTTAAATTAGATTACTTATCATGTGAGTTCTCTTTATTTTTATTTATTGTTATTCTATTGGTTCATACTAATTTCAAACTTGTTGTTTAGGGTAAAATATCTTTTTAAATATTAATTATGTCATAAACATGCTTATTTACTTTCAATTTGTGTGTGAGTGAGTTTATATATTTATGTGTGTGTGTGTGTTTTACTATACACTGTACACACTTATTAGGAGATCAAGTCACGAATAAATGAATGTTGAATTTCGTTTTATTAGAATACTTCTTTGTGATAGCTCTATCAGTCTTGATTAATTCAAAAAGATTTAGTGCTAACTAGTGCTTTTAGAAGTTTTCATTACAGTACTGAATTTAGTAATAATTTTTTGGTGAGTGTGGCTGCTTGTCAAAATGGACGTTGAGGTGCAAAATCAGTTGCATATTAAGGGCAGTGTCCAAAGCATATTTTCATAGGGTTTGACTATAGCAATCCAGAGTATATCTTGAAAATAGTATAACCTCTAATAAAAGCTTCAAGTTTTTGTGCCAGAAAGATACTCTTGGTCTAGGAATACTTGTAAATTTACATTTAGAAATGATTGGTTTATGCATGTAGGATTACGAATACCAGGAGACCAGAGGCAGATCACACCTGCACTTCCAATGTGATCCATGTCCATATCAACCCCAAAATTTTGGGATTAATGCTTGGTTGATGTTGTTGTTTTAGTAAGAACACACAATTTATGTGCACTCGGTATGTCCATAATTACATCGAATTATCAGTTTTTGCTTTGCATATAACATAAAAATACCAACACATAAATGAACAAATCAACGTAGAATTTGATTATTAATATGAAACAAAAATTCATTTCAAAGAAGTTTTCATTACAGTGCTTTTAGAAGTTTTCATTACAGTACTGAATTTAGTAATAATTTTTTGGTGAGTGTGGCTGCTTGTCAAAATGGACGTTGAGGTGCAAAATCAGTTGCATATTAAGGGCAGTGTCCAAAGCATATTTTCATAGGGTTTGACTATAGCAATCCAGAGTATATCTTGAAAATAGTATAACCTCTAATAAAAGCTTCAAGTTTTTGTGCCAGAAAGATACTCTTGGTCTAGGAATACTTGTAAATTTACATTTAGAAATGATTGGTTTATGCATGTAGGATTACGAATACCAGGAGACCAGAGGCAGATCACACCTGCACTTCCATTGCATTTGGTGGATGTGATCACTGTAGGTGATAGAGTGCAAATTTTTGCTGACGCATCTGGTAATAATCAGTCACTTGTTGAAGTATGATCTTTTTATTTTTTGAATTTATATATTGGATTGAATTTCAATTCTATTTTGGTGGCTTTTGCGAATTTTTTTTTCCAGGCATGTATTCAAAGAACACCCCATTTTGTTTTACCTTGCTTGTCTAGGAGCCTTTAGGCCCACCTTGTTCTCTATTTGGGCCTTACACCCATCTTGTTTGTCTTGGGCTTTAACTACATCATGTCATTTGTTTGGGTCTTAGGCCCATCCTTATTTTGTCTAGAGACCTTATATCCATCTTCTCTTCATCTAAGTCTTAGGTCTATCTTTATTCTATCTAGGTTTTGAGCATACTTTTATATTATTTTGGGGGCCGTAGGCCTATATTCATATTGCTTAGGGATGTTTATCACTTGTCTTGTTTTTTGTCTTAGCTCTAGAGCCATTTTGACTTGTCTAGGGGTATTAGGCGACTATCTTATCAAGTTGACTTTGGCTGATATAATTGATTTATTCTCTTGCCCATTTAACAAATGCAAAGCCTTTACCATAGTTTTGTTGAAAATCTAATGTAATTTGCATAACCCTTAAAGTTTTACAATGTCAAATTTGTGACCCAATAACATGGATTTGGTATCTGGCTACAAGGTCACTTCTATCTCTGTCTCTCTCTAATGCATGTTCTAATAGTTGTAAATTTTTATCATTGGTGACTAATTGATTATAATCGTTTTAATGTTTTAGGCTTTTAATTGTATGGTGTGACCTTCATAACCCTTTTTATATGGTCATCTATAGCATATATTAAAGTTGCAAACTCTAAAATTTCGGTATATGGGTTTATAATAAATGTTGGGCACAATAGTTTTTTTTCCTCTACCAATGGTATGGTTTGATTATGTAAAAGTCATGGGCAGAATGGGTTTTTTTTTTTGGTTAGTGAGGGTTGTTGCCATTTGATTTTGAGCCAATTTATGATTGAATGGATTTTGTGGTTGTGCCTTTTATATTATGTTTGGATGTAATTGAGCTTGAAATTATTGTGCAGGGGGTTGTTGGGCTCGTTTTTGGCAATGAGAATTCTGGTTCAAATGAAGATAGGTAAAGTTCTTTTTTATGTTCATGATATTTATAAATTTGAAGAAATTGAAAATGACCCAGATACGACTTTAGTCTTTAGTCCATATGCACATAATAATTATGGCAATAAAAAAATCATCAAAATTGGGGCAAAAAAGTAATCTCAGCGATTGGTTCAAATTTGAACCAATAACAACTAACTACATATAATTTATTGTGAAAAATGTTGCGGACGTAGCACTTCTCACTATGAGAAATGCTATTTCCACAACATTTTCACAACAAATCCTAAGTATGGTGTGACCTTCATAACCCTTTTTATATGGTCATCTATAGCATATATTAAAGTTGCAAACTCTAAAATTTCGGTATATGGGTTTATAATAAATGTTGGGCACAATAGTTTTTTTTTCCTCTACCAATGGTACGATTTGATTATGTAAAAGTCATGGGCAGAATGGGTTTTTTTGTTTTGGTTAGTGAGGGTTGTTGCCATTTGATTTTGAGCCAATTTATGATTGAATGGATTTTGTGGTTGTCCCTTTTATATTATGTTTGGATGTAATTGAGCTTGAAATTATTGTGCAGGGGGTTGTTGGGCTCATTTTTGGCAATGAGAATTCTGGTTCAAATGAAGATAGGTAAAGTTCTTTTTTATGTTCATGGTATTTATAAATTTGAAGAAATTGAAAATGACTCAGATATGACTTTAGTCTTTAGTCCATATGCACATAATAATTATGGCAATAAAAAAATCATCAAAATTGGGGCAAAAAAGTAATCTTAGCGGTTGGTTCAAATTTGAATCAATAACAACTAACTACATATAATTTATTGTGAAAAATGTTGCGGACTTAGCACTTCTCACTATGAGAAATGCTATCTCCACAACATTTTCACAACAAATCCTAAGTAGCAAGTTGTTACTGGTTGTTATTGTTGGAGCAAAAAAGTGATCTTAGTGGTAGGTTCAAATTTGAACCAATAACAACTAATCACCTATAATTTGTTGTGAACATGTTATGGTCGTATCACTTCTCAAATAACTATTCTCTCCCTCAAATTTAAAAAATATTATTTTTTAGGAAATATAATTATATGAGTAAAATATTTCCTAAAATATATCATAATTTTTATTATAATGTTACATCTCACAACCAAGCTTATGAATATGTTTAATTATTCTATTACAACACTTTTTAGTTCCAATAATAAAGATTACCATTCATGTCGTAATTCTAATTTAGTGTACTAAATATACCCTTAGATGACTTACCAATTTAGTGTACCAAACATACCCTTAGATGACTTATCTAAGAATTATTTTCAAAAAAATAAGATCAATCAAAACTTGAAACAAATTTTTCATATATTTGTTTTAAAAGCAATACCAAAATCGTAATGGCAAAGATATAATGGTCACACTCATAAGACTAATAGAGGAATTAGATCTAGAATAGATCCTATTTCTAAAAAACTTCAACAACAAAAAGACTTATGTTCTGGGAGGGAAGGGGAGTAGAGTAGAGTAGAGTAGATTTATCACAAAATTAGCTTATTTTTAGCCTACTCTACTCTACTCTCCCTCCTTCTCCCCTCTATCCAAACAGGCCATTAAAAAGAAAAATACCATTGCAAATTATATAGTTTTTGAAGTTTTAATATATTAAAAAGGTTCTAAAAAAATCCACACAACAAGACATGTTTTCTCTTCTGAAACCACAAAGCCCAATGTTGTCCAACACAAACAACTCCAACCCTACCAAATCACTCATTCAATTGGGCTTGGAGGCCCAGTATACCTCTGTTACCGGTGACTTACTGCCACACTGTACGTTAATTTTTGCAATCTTAGAGCATTCGCAGTAGTGGTGTTAAATAGCTATATTGCTATTTTTTAGCACCACTGATCACAAAAAACACATTGTAGCAGTGGAGGCATAAGTAAAAAATTTAGATATATATATATATATATATTTTATTTAACTTCTCTCTCCCTTTTTTCATTAAAATATTCTTTCTCTCTCTCTGCCTTCTCTTTCTTTTCGTCTCAGACTCAAGAGTCTCAGCCTCTCTCTTCCTTCTCTACCTCTTCGTTATCTTTTCTCTTTTCTTTTCGCGTGATCGGCGATTGGGTCAGTGGGTTTTGTGGATGGCGTGATTGGCGATGGTGTGGACGGTGGGCTTCATGGATGGCGTGGGTAAGTGGGTTGGCGATGGCGTGGGTTAGTGGGTCGGCGATGACTGGTATAGAACATAAGATAAATAGTGGGTCGGCGATGGCGTGATCAGCGACGGCGACAGCGATGGCGATGGCGATGGCTGGTGTTCTCTCTCTTGATCTAGCTTAGATGGTGGGTTTGATGGTGGTTTGGGTTTGTGTAGTTGTCTTTTGTTGGTGGGTGGTTGTTCTTTGGCAATGGAACAGTGGATTGTGCTGTTTGTGTAGTTGTTTTGGGTGGTTGTTTTTTGCTAGTGGATGTGGATTGTGCCGTTTGTGGTGTTTTTTTTTGTAGTAGTATGTATTATTTTGTTGGAGTGGATAAATTATTTTATTGTAGTAGATATATAATTTTATTATGTTGAAAGCTAAAATAGATTCACTGTTATGAAATGTGTGTAGGTAAAATAGATAAAATAAATTTTGGTGATACTAAATAGCTAAAATTATACAATCACTACTGCGAATGCTCTAATCATATTCATAGTCCAACACAACAACACCTTGAAAAAAAAAAAAAACAAAAAAAAAAACAAAAACAAAAACTACTGTGGGGTTTCGTGTGATCGTATCGAAACCACGCGAAAGCGAAAAAGCCCAGGTCAACTACTCTACCGTCACACTGAGATCACTACGCTCGTTTTCATAATCTTCAAATATAAGCAAAAGTACAATCTTCGTGTACTAATTAGCATCTCTAGGTTTTCTAAATTTTTATACTGTTTAAGGAATGAATTTTAACTTTTACTTTTAACTATCAACATTTTTAGATATATTTTTTAATAAATTTTTTATCCCATCTTCTATCTCATTTAAATATTATTTTTTTATCTATTTTTTATTCTTTTTTTTATCATCATTTATTTTTTTATATTTATTCTCAACAATTATACTTTTCCAATAAAAAGTGTTATATTTACAACATTTTTCAAATACTTTCATAATAATCACATCAAAATTTTATGTGAAAAGTTATCACTAGTTCTAATTTGAACCTACCGCTAAAATTATTTTTTTACTCACCAATATTAGCTATTACTTAAAATTTATTGTGAAAATATTATGGTAACATTTTTTATGGTCATTTCTTATATTTTATATTATTTTTCCCTTCAACTCATCCGTACGTTTCTTCTTTTCTTTTTTCATTTTCTACTTCATTAGTTCATTTAGATCATTTCTTCAGCAATCTCTCTCTCTCTCTTTCTTTAGCTCTAATCTAAAAAATGGAGTTGGAGAAGCTGTTGGAGTGAGTTTTTGGGGGGTGGACAGTGGGCTTTTCTTTCCAAAAAATAGATTTAGAGCATCTGCTGGAGATGCTCATTTCCCTTCTCTCTAGGTTTTCTTTTTCGTCAATTCCTTTCTGTTACTGTGAGCCTCTTTTTGTGTTTGTGTTTTTTCTTCAAAAGTCAAACCAGCTCCAATAATTCCTTGATTCTTTTGGGTTTTTTGTTTTAGGATTTCTCGCAATTTGGTGACCCAATAACATGGATTTGGTATCTGGCTACAAGGTCACTTCTATCTCTGTCTGTCTCTAATGCATGTTCTAATAGTTGTATTTTTATCATTTGTGACTAATTGATTATAATCGTTTGAATGTTTTTGGCTTTTAATTGTATGGTGTGACCTTCATAACCCTTTTTATATGGTCATCTATAGCATATATTAAAGTTGCAAACTCTAAAATTTCGGTATATGGTTTTATAATGAATGGTGGGCACAATAGTTTTTTTTCCTCTACCAATGGTGATTATGTAAAAGTCATGGGCAGAATGGTTTTTTTTTTTTTTTTTTTTTTTTTGGGAGTTAGTGAGGGTTGTTGCCATTTGATTTTGAGCCAATTTATGATTGAATGGATTTTGTGGTTGTGCCTTTTATAATATGTTTGGATGTAATTGAGCCTGAAATTATTGTGCAGGGGGTTGTTGGGCTCGTTTTTGGCAATGAGAATTCTGGTTCAAATGAAGATAGGTAAAGTTCTCTTTTATGTTCATGATATTTATAAATTTGAAGAAATTGAAAATGACCCAGATACGACTTTAGTCTTTTTCTGTCATAACTAATTCTAGAAGAACTTGTTTTTGAGAAATAAGGGTTTATGACTTATGACTCAGACACACTTTGCATTCTCGTAATATACGTTTATTTTATTTTATTTTTTAATAAAATTGTTATCCTGTGTTGTTTTCGGTCCTTCATTGGTGTTAGGAGAGAGATCATACTGTAATGTGTCTGAACTCGGAAGAAGTTAGGCATTTGAAAGTAATGTATCATCTCATTGAAATAGGTGGTTAATGTAAAAATACATCGGTTCTGTTAGGATTTTTGAGGAATATGCATTTAGCTGGTTTGTGCAGCGGGTAGCCTGTTTTGTACTGTATTGTTTTCTCAAAGCAATTTAGTTGCCACCTTTTGCCTCTCTTGTAACTACATTTCTTATGTCCTGAATATTCTAAAGCGTTCTTTGCTTCATTTCTTATTGCCATGTATCACTGTTTTATTTGTCTGGAGAAGTATTTGCCTTTTGTAATCAATCTTCTCTGTGCTTTGTATTGATAGCTATGTTGAGCGCTTGCTAGACCGTATAAGCAATGGTAAACTGGCTGAGGACCGGAGGAGTGCCATGATTGAGCTTCAGGCTATTGTGGCAGAAAGTCGTGGTGCCCAGCTAGCATTTGGGGCAATGGGTGAATGCTTCTCTCTTGTATGATATAGTGGATTAGTTTTTGTGCCATGATTGCGTTTTATAATATTTTTTATTTGCTTTTGCAGGCTTCCCTATAATGTTGGCAGTCTTAAAGGAAGAACGTGATGATGTTGAAATGGTGGAAAATCTTTCTTCCCCATATATCTTTATCCCATGTTTTTCCTTTAATTTCAATTCCATCACTCAAAAAAGTACATATTAAGAGAAAAAAAATTGAGAACTGAACTGTGGCTTTTAATTATCCACATTTTTCTGATATATCTTCCCCCTTAGGTAGCTTAAAAACAATTCCGACATGATCTTCAGTATCAGCTGTCTTATATCCTAAAATATTTTATGGTTTAATGGTTAAATTCAACAGTTTGGTAAAATCCATGGTTTGATCCATATTTTATTTTTGGAGATTCTTCTGCCTGTATTTAGGCTAAGTCATTACCAACAGGTTGAATGTTCAAATTCTGGCATGCTATATTTGATTGAAATAACGCTTATGACCAAGATGGACCAATCACAGTTTGGTTCTGACCTTGGACAGAGGATCTGTAGAAAATATTCTTGACTGTTATCTCAGAATTATTTTTTTTATTTTTATTTTTGTTACTTAGAAAAAAAATAAAATAAAATTTTGAAGGACTTCACAATCAACTTACCAAAAGAAAGATTCTCTACTGAAGATCTTTTTTGGCCATCGGTGGAAACTAACTAAGTGGGACACGAGCCTTTTTTGGTCATGGCTGACAAATATGACCCATTTTTACTTCAGAATTTACATTCTTATCCTGCAAGATTGATTGTTATTTGTATACCTTTTCCCATTATTTCATTCAATGTGAAATAATCTTCAGTTTTATTATGTCCAAGAACTGAGTAACACAATGAGTTCATTCGTTCCATTTGTGCAGGTTCGGGGTGCTTTAGAAACTCTTGTAGGTGCTCTGACTCCTATTGAGCATGCAAAAGGGCCAAAGAATGAGGTTCAACCAGCTTTAATGAACACTGATTTGCTTTCCAGAGAAGCAGACAGCATTTCTCTTCTTCTAAGTTTGTTGGTGAGAGCTCCTAACTTAAATTTTGATCACCATGGATATGTTATTGGGTGCGTTTGGTATTGCTGTAGTAAGTAGAGTTCTAGCTGTGGAGCATTTGAGATTAAAAAATTTAACTCAATAATGCTAAGTGCTATAAAGCTGTTAAACTGTTTGGTAACCAATTTCTAAGGAGCTTTCATTTGTTCAAATTTCATCTCTAGCCTTAAAGTTGTTAAAAACTCTTCATTTCTGCTAAAAAGAGCTCTAAGAGCCTTACAGAAATTTTCACCTCTCTTACATTAATACTAGACACACACATTAATTGTATTTGGTTGGTTTACTATATTTGCTTGGTTTATGCATAGCATCATGGCCTTTTTCATTGTTATTTTGGTTGGATGCTTTGGCAGTCAGAGGAGGATTTCTATGTACGATATTATACTCTTCAACTTTTGACAGCGCTCCTCACAAATTCTCCAAATAGGTATTAGTTTCTCAACTACTTCTTGCTTTTGTGCAAATTTGTGGATTCTTTTAAGTTGTAGCAGGAAGAATTTTTGCTGAGTTCGTCTTTTTTCCTGCTTACAATTCCTGCTGTTAGTTGAAATTTTGGCCTTGAATACTTTATGAGGAGAACAACTATCTTTAATTGTTTGTGTTAAAATAATGGTTAGATTAAAATCACACTTGGTAATTTATCAGTTTGATTATCTTGTTGTACTCTTATTGAAAACAATTGTGGTTCTTAGGTTATTCGAAATGAGGCCTTATTGTTGCTTACTTATTTGACCCGTGAAGCTGAGGTAAGATCTTCCTTCCACTTTGTCATCTGATGGTTCTGCTGAACTGTGCTTGAAAATGTGTTTGATTTCCCTACTAATTATACAGTTTTGTGAATTTAGGAGATTCAAAAAATTGTGGTCTTTGAAGGTGCATTTGAGAAGATTTTCAGCATCATTAAAGAGGAAGGAGGTTCAGAAGGTGGTGTTGTTGTGCAGGTGATTTACTGTTACTCAATTTATCTGGTAGTTTAATCAATGGTTCTAGCCTGTTTGCGATAAATCACTTGCCTTGCAAATGGCTTCTTATTGTTTGGGCTTCTACAATTTAAACTTTTTTCTTTAGGTCTTTTGAATGTGATACTTTTTTCGTTTATATCAATGATTGATAGTTGTCATGGATTACTAAGACAGCTTCAGAATGGAGTTATGACAGAGTTTAAGTGCCTCTATTGCATATCACTAATTCGCTAGCTAAATGAGCTGTTTATATGCTATAATTACATTGACCTTCTGCACATTTGCAGTTTTGTTTCTGAATATTTTATTTTGTCATTGGTTCTTTATGGTTATGATTTTACTTGTAGCTCAAATTAAGGACTTTGTAGTTTCACCAGTTTTTTGAGTTTGAAACCCACATGCTTTATATTATCCTTTGGCTGTCCTCTTCCGTATGGGTGAAGTTGCTCATTTGATACATACTAGTTGAACATTGTAAGTGACAAGAAAGCATATAAAAAGGCTTTGTTGATCCATCATCATGATTTTCTCTTTATGGTTCTACTTGCCCAGACAAACATCTAACATAGGGTTGGGGGGGGGGGGGGGGGGGGGGGTTTTTTTNTTGCTGAGTTGTCTTCAGGTTACAGGAAGCCATTCTTACCATTCCTCGGGATAACTCGGCTGATGGATATGCTAATGGATCGTGAGGTACAAAATGTGTTCATGGAATCTTGCTTCTGCTACTTTTTCTCAATGTTATTTTATAAAGGCATATTTTTCAACAATATAAGCTTTTAGCAGTGATCTTATTTGGTAGGAAAATCAAATTTTTTTATTTTCTCCCAGAGTTTTCTGCTTACAATTCCTGCTGTTAGTTGAAATTTTGGCCTTGAATACTTTATGAGGAGGACAACTATCTTTAATTGTTTGTGTTAAAATAATGGTTAGATTAAAATCACCACTTGGTAATTTATCAGTTTGATTATCTTTTGTACTCTTATTGAAAACAATTGTGGTTCTTAGGTTATTCGAAATGAGGCCTTATTGTTGCTTACTTATTTGACCCGTGAAGCTGAGGTAAGATCTTCCTTCCACTTTGTCATCTGATGGTTCTGCTGAACCTGTGCTTGAAAATGTGTTTGATTTCCCTACTAATTATACAGTTTTGTGAATTTAGGAGATTCAAAAAATTGTGGTCTTTGAAGGTGCATTTGAGAAGATTTTCAGCATCATTAAAGAGGAAGGAGGTTCAGAAGGTGGTGTTGTTGTGCAGGTGATTTACTGTTACTCAATTTATCTGGTAGTTTAATCAATGGTCTATGCTGTTTGCGATAAATCACTTGCTTGCAAATGGCTTCTTATTGTTTGGGCTTCTACAATTTAAAACTTTTTTCTTTAGGTCTTTTGAATATACTTTTTTCGTTTATATCAATGATTGATAGTTGTCATGGATTACTAAGACAGCTTCAGAATGGAGTTATGACAGAGTTTAAGTGCCTCTATTGCATATCACTAATTCGCTAGCTAAATGAGCTGTTTATATGCTATAATTACATTGACCTTCTGCACCATTTGCGGTTTTGTTTCTGAATATTTTATTTTGTCATTGGTTCTTTATGGTTATGATTTACTTGTAGCTCAAATTAAGGACTTTGTAGTTTCACCAGTTTTTTGAGTTTGAAACCCACATGCTTTATATTATCCTTTGGCTGTCCTCTTCCGTATGGGTGAAGTTGCTCATTTGATACATACTAGTTGAACATTGTAAGTGACAAGAAAGCATATAAAAAGGCTTTGTTGATCCATCATCATGATTTTCTCTTTATGGTTCTACTTGCCCAGACAAACATCTAACATAGGGGGGGGGGGGGGGGGGATATTCTTTGTAGAAAATTTGTTACAATAAACAGAGTTATGTGCATGGGCCTTGATTCTGAGTCCCATTTTCAATACTTTTTTTCTTCTCAGAATCAGAGAACAACTTATGGTCGCTGGCTGTTTAGCTATTCCTCAATTTATTCATTTCTATTTTTCTTGACAAGCATTTGAGAATTGAGTGAATATCTTGGTTATAAAACTATTATACGTGTAATGGTGCAGGACTGTCTCCAATTGGTGAACAATCTTCTCCGAACTAATGCATCTAATCAGGTCTGCAGCCTCTGTTGTGTTATATTTTATGCATGAGATTCTCCCTGCTCCTAATGTTTCCAAGCGGGTTCGGGGGGGGGAATATCCTTTGTAGAAAATTCATTACAATAAACAGAGTTATGTGTATTGGCCTTGATTCTGAGTCCCATTTTCAATACTTTTTTTCTTCTCAGAATTAGAGAACTACTTATGGTCACTGGCTGTTTAGCTATTCCTCAATTTATTCATTTCTATTTTTCTTTACAAGCATTTGAGAATTGTGTGAATATCTTGGTTATAAAACTATTATACCCGTAATGGTGCAGGACTGTCTCCAATTGTTGAACAATCTTCTCCGAACTAACGCATCTAATCAGGTCTGCAGCCTCTGTTGTGTTATATTTTATACATGAGATTCTCTCCTGCTCCTAATGTTTCTAAGTGTGGTTCAGATACTACTGAGAGAGACTATGGGATTTGACCCCGTAATATCAATTCTGAAGCTACGGGGAAGTACTTACAGTTTCACCCAACAAAAGGTTAGATACTCAAATGTATATAAAATTTTACCATAGATCTTTGAATTTTCTGTCACAGAAGCCTTACTGGTATTTCTTCTTTTCCTTGAAACAAATGACATGCCAGTAGACAATTAATCTACTCAGTGCATTAGAAACCATTAATTTGTTAATGATGGGAGGTACAGAGGCTGATCCCGGAAAAGATGCAAATAAGCTGACAAATAAAGCAACACTGGTTCAGGTTTCTTACTAACTTCATATCTGCTATAATTATTTCCTTTAGAATCATTAACTTGGTGGTATCTTATCCTGTAATATGTATATTGGTTGTAGAAAAAAGTATTGGATCATCTTCTTTTGTTGGGTGTCGAAAGCCAGTGGGCACCAGTCGCTGTCCGTTGTGCGGTAAGATGACTATTCTGGACATTGTTCACTCTGTCTTTTTGTCTCTCTGTCTCTCTCTCTCAGACACACACACACACACACACTTTTTGTGCACATATAATTTGCACACAGAGAGAGAAAGAGAGAGAGAGAGTTAAAAGGTTAGATATTACACAAATAAGCATTTAGGAATTCTATTTCAAATTTCTGGTACTATGTATACACCACCATGTTTCAGAATTTTTTTTCTCCTGCATTTTAAATACAGTAAATTTCATTTGTTATTGGTAGATTAAGGGGGAGTTTGAGGTATATTTGTTTTACTTTTTTGCCTATTCACTTTGTCAGGCATTACAATGCATTGGTGATCTGATTTCTGGACAACCCAAAAATCTTGGTATCCTTGCAACCAAAGTTCTTGGAGAGGAGCCACAAATGGAACCTGCTTTGAACTCTATTCTTCGAATCCTTTTGCGGACGTCTAGTATGCAAGAGTTTATTGCAGCTGATTACCTTTTTAAGAGCTTCTGTGAGGTTGATAACATGTATCTGCTTTATTTTGTCATTTTCTTTGGTTCCTAAGCATGTTCAATGCATAGTTAATAATCTAAATCTTTTGCTCATATACATCATTGCTTCTTGACCTATTATTTTTGCTTGTTTTTGTTTGCTCTACCTCTTGTACCAGAAAAATTTTGAAGGCCAAACAATGTTAGCATCCACATTAATTCCTCAACCGCATTCAATGACTCATGCTCCCTTTGAGGAGGATGTGAACATGTCATTTGGAAGGTTTGTCTATTCTCTGTACATTAAGGACTGCATTTTACTGATTAATCTGTTTTGAGCTTGGTCCGTATATTAAATTATGTTACATGCAAAAAAAAAAAAAAAAAAATCTACTCAGTGCATTAGAAACCATTAATTTGTTAATGATGGGAGGTACAGAGGCTGATCCCGGAAAAGATGCAAATAAGCTGACAAATAAAGCAACACTGGTTCAGGTTTTTTACTAACTTCATATCTGCTATAATTATTTCCTTTAGAATCATTAACTTGGCGGTATCTTATCCTGTAATGTGTATATTGGTTGTAGAAAAAAGTATTGGATCATCTTCTTTTGTTGGGTGTTGAAAGCCAGTGGGCACCAGTCGCTGTCCGTTGTGCGGTAAGATGACTATTCTGGACATTGTTCACTGTCTTTTTGTCTCTCTGTCTCTCTCTCAGACACACACACACACACACTTTTTGTGCACATATAATTTGCACAGAGAGAGAGAGAGAGAGAGAGTTAAAAGGTTAGATATTACACAAATAAGCATTTAGGAATTCTATTTCAAATTTCTGGTACTATGTATACACCATGTTAAAAAAAAAAAAATTCCCCACATTTTAAATACAGTAACATTCATTTGTTATCGGTAGATTAAGGGGGAGTTTGAGGTATATTTGTTTTACTTTTTTGCCTATTCACTTTGTCAGGCATTACAATGCATTGGTGATCTGATTTTTGGACAACCCAAGAATCTTGATATCCTTGCAACCAAAGTTCTTGGAGAGGAGCCACAAATGGAACCTGCTTTGAACTCTATTCTTCGAATCCTTTTGCGGACGTCTAGTATGCAAGAGTTTATTGCAGCTGATTACGTTTTTAAGAGCTTCTGTGAGGTTGATAACACACATCTGCTTTATTTTGTCATTTTCTTTGGTTCCTAAGCATGTTAAATGCACAGTTAATAATCTAAATCTTTTGCTCATATACATCATTGCTTCTTGACCTTCTATTTTTGCTTGTTTTTGTTTGCTCTGCCTCTTGTACCAGAAAAATTTTGATGGCCAAACAATGTTAGCATCCACATTAATTCCTCAACCGCATTCAATGACTCATGCTCCCTTTGAGGAGGATGTGAACATGTCATTTGGAAGGTTTGTCTATTCTCTGTGCATTAAGGACTGCATTTTACTGATTAATCTGTTTTGAGCTTGGTCCATATATTAAATTATGTTACATGAATTAAAAAAAAGGCATCACATTCTTTGCTTCTTCTAAAAGCTATTTCTGATGAATAAGCTTTTTCTCCTGCAGCATGCTATTGCATGGTCTTACCTTGAGTGAAAATGATGGTGATCTTGAGGTAATGTGGTTCTTTGGTAATTTAAGTTCTAAACACAACAGTAGTACCAGCTGAATTTGTTGGATTGTATCATCTTTACGTACATAGATTACAATCTTTCCATGTGCGCCAATGGATTTTTTTTTGAAACACAGACTTGTTGCAGAGCTGCTAGTGTTCTTTCTCATGTACTAAAGGATAATGTCCAGTGCAAAGAAAGGGTAAGCAACTGCATTTCCTTCTCATTGTTGTCTTCCCATGCTTTTAGTAATAGTCTGATCAACTGATGTATCATTTGTATGCCTGTCATGTATGTGGCTTGCATAAATACATATGCTTTTTCAGTGCTTCTTTTACCTAACAAAACAAAAAACAATTACCATCTTCAAATTAAAAGTTATCTGGAGAATGATTGCATTCGTGTGGGAGGTTGATTCCTTTGCAGTGGGCAATGTTTTACGTAGCCTGGTCAAATACATATTTCCCTATTCTAATCTTAACATTGCTTATTTCTTAAAAGTTTAATAGAGTATCTTTTTTCCTTTGTTGGACTTAACAAACATGATAAGGAACATTCATTAGAATTTATTATGGTTTTAAGAACCAGACCAGATGGTTCAACTGGAACCGGACATGGAACCGGTCCAGTAAAAACCGGGAAAATTGGCGGTTCTACTTGTAAAAACTGGAAACCGGACCTATTTCAGTTCTTTGACCATTCCGGTTTTAAAACCTTGGAATTTATACTTAATTTCTGTGAAATTACTTTTCTTTCTTTTTATGTTTTATGTCTTTCATCTACTCCAGCATATTGTTGTTTGCCCTTTTAATTGCATTATAAATGGTTCTAGAACCAAGGCAACTGCCTCAGTGGTTGCAATGCGTGAAAAAATTTGTTGGAGTTGGGGGCTGCAGGTTCGATTCCTCTTGACAACAGTTTCACAAGTTCTATTTCAATATAGGACACTACATTGACTTAGACAGAATGCTCATTAAATGAGCTGTGCCCCAGAACACCTTCTTTGTACTATGTTCTTAGACTTGGACAACACGTACAAGAGAATTTTTTTTTTTTTTTAAATGAACAAATAGCAATATAGGTTAATTTTTGTATTGAATGTTGGGCTGTTAAGAAGCAACATATTCATAAAATGAGTGTAACTGAAATGAGAATGTTAATATGAATAAGTGAAAATAAACTGAATGATAGCATCTGAAATGAGGAAATCCACTTAAAAAGATAGGGGTAGTTCCTACTGATGAAAAGATGAGAGTCGCTTGAGATGATTTGGTCATGTTCAAAGGAGGGCGATTAATGCACCGGTAAGAAAGAGTGAGTTGATCCAAATTGAGGGAATTAGACATCCCAAAAAAAAAAAAAAAAGTTGAGGGAATTAAAAAAAGGTAGAGGAAGACCCAAATTAACATTAATGGAACAAATAAAAGAGGACTCATCAATTAAAGAAGTAACAGATAATATGAATTTAGATAGGAATATAATGGAGGAAAATAATACATGTGGCCGACCCTAACTAATTTGTTGAGGATCCGTAGCCAACCCCAAATTTTTGGGATTAAGGCTTCTTGTTATTGTTTTTGTTGTATAAATGGTTATAGTGGGTGTTATCTATCCTCTATATGTTCTATGATTTTGAGAACTTGGTGAAAATAAATACATAAATTTATTCTTTGTGAGGGTGTGCACCTTAGGCTTACTGTTGAACTTTTTTTATCTCACACCATTGGCCACTTTGATGGCCACCTTATAAAGCTTGAGTGTTTACAAAAAAATGTTTCTACATGATGGGATGTAAAGTCTTGGGGTAGGTAATTATGTGCCTCAAGATGGAAAGAAACTCATAATTAAGCTATTGAAAAAGAGAAGCCTCAAAAAAATGAAAAAGGAAAAAGTGAAAACAATGACTTTTGCATATATCTGATTTTGTTAGAGTATGTGCAGGTTATTCGAATTGAACTTGAGCCACCCATGCCATCACTAGGAGCTAGTGAGCCACTAATGCACCGAATGGTAAAATACATGGCTCTTGCCTCTTCCATGAAAAATAAAGATGGAAAATCAAGCACATCAGAAGCACATCAGGAAATCTGTATGTTCAACCAATTATCTTGAAATTGCTGGTCACATGGCTAGCTGATTGCCCTAATGCAGTGCATTGCTTCCTAGATTCACGTCCCCATCTTACATATCTGCTTGAGTTGGTGTCAAATTCCTCTGCAACAGTGTGCACAAGGGGTTTGGCAGCAGTTCTCTTGGGAGAATGTGTAATTTACAACAAATCCAATGATAATGGGAAGGATGCTTTTACAGTGGTTGATACCATAAGCCAGAAACTCGGGCTTACATCATACTTCTTGAAGTTCGATGAGATGCAGAAAAGCTTCCTTTTTACCTCTGTAAAGTCAGCCCAGCCTCGTAAAGCGTTGACAAGATCTACTGTTGCTATTATGGCAGATATTGAAGATGTTGACGAGAATGATTCATCTGATCAGAAAGATGAGGATCATCCGATTCTCTCGGCAATCTTTGATGTTCAATTTGTGAACCTTGTCAAGAAATTGGAGGAAGATATCAGAGAAAGCATTGTTGAGGTCTACAGTCACCCAAAGAGCAAGGTGTCAGTGGTGCCAGCAGAATTGGAACAGAGAAGTGGGGAAAGTGATGGGGAGTATATCAAGCGGCTGAAAACATTTGTGGAGAAGCAGTGCTCTGAGATACAGGTATTGTTCTTTTTACAATTCATGCTTTTCTAATCATTCTTCCGAAAAGTGTAGCATAATGAATGGGAAAAGCGTCACATAATGAATGGGAGGGTACCATCAGGATAGTAATATGGATCAGCTGTAGGTGACCCTCTCAGTTTGTCAGATGGCTGTCTGGTTACAAATGGTGTTATAGTTGTCAAATCTTTCTTATGCTGTACTAGTGTCAACATTTCCAAGTCCAACGTCCTTATGTCATTCTATAATGATTCCAACATCCTTTTATGTCATTCTGAGGCATGTCCTTACTCCTTGGAGAATTTTCTATAATGATAATATTATAGCATTGGTCATATTAAAATTTGTGGTCAGAAGTGTTGCCTATTAACTCATTGTTGATGGGCATAAGCATTGGTGATTAACAGGCCATCTTGTTGGAAGATTTCTGTAGAACTGCACTTCAGTGAGGACTAAATTTGACTTTGCTCTCTTTTTTTCCCCTGCCCTTTCCTCCTCTTGTCTTTTAGGACCTTCTTAGCCGAAATTCACTTTTGGCTGAGGACCTTGCAAAAACTGGTGGAGGCAGTAATTCCCAGCCTGAGCAGAGAGTGAGTGGAGGCCTGGATAGAATCCAGGTAGAGAAACTCCGAAGAGAAATTCAAGAAGCATCTCAACGGTTGGAGATTCTCAAGACAGATAAGGCCAAGATCGAGTCTGAGGCATCCATGTACAGAAATTTAGCTGGGAAGATGGAATCTGATCTGAAGAGCCTATCTGATGCTTACAACAGTCTTGAACAGGCCAACTTATATCTAGAAAAGGAGTTGAGAGCTTTGAAGAGTGGAGGGCCCCCAACAATTCCAGATGTTGAGGCAATAAAGGCCGCAGCAAGGGAAGAAGCCCAGAAGGACAGTGAGGCAGAACTGAATGATTTGCTTGTGTGCCTTGGCCAAGAACAGAGCAGGGTGGAAAAATTAAGCGCAAGGTTGCTTGAGTTAGGGGAGGATGTTGACACACTGCTTGAAGGTATTGGAGATGATGTTGGGCTGCCTGAAGAAGGTGAAGAGGAGGAAGACTGAATATATGGGTCCTTCCTGTCTTCTGCACTTAGGTTTGCTTTGTTTTACCTTCTGTTTAATTGTAATTCCTCCTTGTGCCGAAGGCAAATCTTAAATTACGCACTAAAACCAGTATCTTTTTGTGTAAATTAACATAGACTAATGTTAATTATGTGATATTTGTGCCAAGTTTGGTTTTAAAGTATCAGCCAATTATTATTCACTAGCCAATCATACGCATGTATTACTTCGCAATCGGTCGGTCTTAGGTTCAGATCCTTCTTGGTTGGGCAGTTTTGTCGGGTTCCGGATTATGGACGGACAGCATATGCTTAGATTGAGCATTCAATTGGATCCAACCATAAAAATTGAGTCTTGGTTGGATCAAGCAATTCATATTTCATACACTCCTCATATGGCCTAAAACAAACATTACTACAGTTCGTTTATCAATTCCCCTAGTTCTGATCTAATTAGCACCACCTATGAGCTCAACAATCCTCAAATTTTGGATAAGTGGAACAGGTTTTTAAGTCAAATTAATGTCTAACGCATGGCTTATGATTTAAGCTCAACAATCCTTAAATGAACAAATTACAACACAACCAAAAGAAGCCAGAAATTTTGGGGCAAAGCTGGAATGAACAGAATAAAGTAACATATATCTTGCAGTATATTGTGATTATTATTTTACTCTTAATAAATCTTAAATCTTGTAAGCCTGACAGCAAATTCATAATGGATAAGTATTAATTATGAAGGGGATTTGCATTACACCTAATTTACGTGGCTAGAGAGATAATACTTTTGGCTCACCTCTTAATATTTTGCCACATAATCTTGAGAAGGCCTCACATTTTTTTTTTTTGTCTTTTTCTTTCACTCTAATATAATAACACATACTTTTCAATTACGTTTGAATGGTATAAAGATTCCATTGTGACATCATATTTTCTTTAAATAGTAATATGAATAGTTTTATATACAAATACAATAATATAAATATTTATTAATAACTACCATTTTTATCAAATTCCAAATTTTAGAAGAAAAAAGAAAGAAAGAAAGAAAATATCATATTTTGAGAAAAAATTCTATTTATTGCACAAACTATTGGCTAATAATAATAATATGCATAAAATCGAAAACTTTAAACAATTTTACACACTATTCTCAATATTTAAATATCTATCACGCTTCTTTTTTAATAATATAATCATAATAAATATCTATCACGCCTCTACAAAACAAACTTTTGTTAATTATCATGCGGCCTCATCAAATTTTTAAAAGTACCATTATCCATGCCACCTTATTAAGTCATTAAAAGTGAAATACCATATGTCTAGATTTGGCAGAGCATTAGACTTTAGAAAAGGTGTATTCATTTGATAAACTCAAACTGAAGAAAGGAAAACCTCAACAACAGCAACACTTAGAGGCTGATGTGGCACCTCGTATCGTATGTATATATAGAACAGAATTTTAGGAAGAAGAAGAAATCAGAATTCTTAATTTCTGCAAATAGGAAGAAAGAACAATGGAATCATCAAAAAATGAGAATAACAAAAAAGTGATAGAGCACAAGGCTTATGCTAGAGTTGGACTACTTGGAAATCCAAGCGACGTGTATTATGGCAACACCATCTCTTTCACTTTCGATAACTTCTGGGCTGACATTTGTTGATGGTCATTTTGGAAGCCAGAAAAAAGGAAAGAGGGAACCCAGCAACACAAACTGAAAAGAAGTTGGCAAATAGATAGAAAAAAGAACCATTAAGCCCAAGCAGCAGGAATAATGGATCACAGGTCCATAAAATAAATAAGCGGATCTTGAGGAAGCAAATGGGCTCAAAGAAGCCCGGAAAGAGAGAAATAACAAATAAGCAAACCCATGGGCAGTGTAAGATGTAGAAAAGTGAGAATGGATCGCGGCAGACCCAAAGCAATGCAAGCAAAGAGAGTAAGGGGTTGATGGCAGGCTCACGAACCCCAAAGATTAGTATGAGGTAATTGGGCCGGGGAAGCTCAATGAAGTTAGGAAAAGCCCATGAGAACACAGAGTTAGAAAAAGGGCCGAGGAAGCCTAAAGAAAAGCAAATGGACCAAGGAGGCCGAAGGAAAAACAAAAGGGATACAGGAGCCCATAAGTAAGAAAACCCATGGTCATGCTAAGCCACTAAGGAAAGAATAAATGGCAGGCCTGAAGAGGCCTAGTAGGATCAAGTCACTACAGCAAGAATGACATATATGGTAGGACATGATGACAATCAAGGAATAGGTTGAAAGAAATATAAAGTCAAGCATCAAATAAAAGCCTAGCCCCTAAGGGGAACAGGAAATCGGAAAACAACCCACATAAAAGGTCAAAGAAGGGCAGTAGACTATGCAAGCAAGCTTCCAGAACACGGTAAATGCATGAGCAGCAGGCAGATTTTGGACATATATGAAAGGGAGGCATGCGCAAGGCCCAGACACTACTAGCCTGTACCCAGCCAATATGGGACATGGTGGGGTCATGGATCAGAGGTAAGAGGGCATGGTTTGGCAGTGGGGAAAGGGGAAAGAACCTATTCTGCGGTTCTTGTCCAAGCTCTTTTGGGGGATATGTCCTGTTGGGATGATAGACCACCCAAAAGAAGTAAGGTTGAGTGGGAATCGCAAGGTGCATGCCATGAGAGACAGAGAGAGAGATCACCCAAACCATGGCAGGAAAGGGTGCCACAGCAGACTAATAAATAAAACAGCTCTCCTTTGTTTGGAACAGGGGAGTAGCACACAAACGAACCAGTGGAGGTCGGCTTATGCACCCAGACCAGATAAAGGTGGTTAAGGGCTAAAATAATAAAATCTGGTCACAACAGGCCTTATATAAGGAGACCTTTGCCTTGCCCAGTAAAGGGGAATAGGATCGCCTGCGAGGAATCAAAAAAATAGAAAACAAGGGTAAAAGAAAAGAAAGGAAAGATAAGAGGAAAAACTAAAAACAAAAAGAAAGAAGAAAGGAAAAAACAGAGAGTTAGATCGGCAGTCATGCACCAGTGGGTCGATTTTCCCTCTCTCCATCTCGAAATCCTGCTCTCTGTCAAAAAGTAAAAGGATTCCTTTGGGCACCAACCATTTAGGTCCGTTTCCCTCAAAGTCATTAATTTTCACGGCAGGATTTCCCTGGGAGATTAACTACGTTGAGAGGAGACGTTCTTCCCTTTTTGATTTTGCTCCTGTGGACCAAACTTGATTTGATTTCTGTCTCTTTTGATTACCCATATTACCATTTGTTCTCTTTACTTTTTTTGTAAAAGTCATTGTTATTATTATGATTATGTTTCGTGAATAAGGATTATTTGGTCATTTTCTATTAAATAGCCAGAGTACTCTATTTTACTGTTATTATTATATCTGTCTACCACGACTCATCTGAAACAGCTCTGCTTGCCATAAGCATACTCTTGGTAGACGAGGTATAGTTTGTGCACAAGCTGGCCCAAATTGAGTTGCAGTTGGACCAGTCTCAACTTCCCTTACTCAGAATACTTGGGCCTATTACTGCAGGAGATAGCCCAGCCCAACATAACAAAAAGGCCCCTACAACGTTCAGTTGCAGCTGTTTGATCACCTCATCATCACTCCCCATCCCACCCACGATCTCATTCAGTTCCAGTCTCTCCCTCACCTGGTCTCTCTCTCTCTCTCTCTTATAATTGATCTGCAATGTAATGCTTTGAATTTGAAGATCTGGGTGAATATATATATGTTTTTTTTTTTTTTTTTGGTTATTGGGTTCGGTATTGTATGCAATGTTTAACAAGCTCAACTGTTGTTTTTGTTGTTTATTTTGGTGTTATCTACATTTCTCTAAATGGGTTTTTTTTTTTTTTTGGGTATTAGAATGTGATTTAGATTTGATCTGTAGCTTGCATTTGCTGTGAAAGGTTGGATGCGATGAAATTTGAAGGTTATATCTTGATGTGTGGGATTTAAAGGTTCAGTTTTTGATATGGTAACTGGTGGGATTTCATCATTTCATGTATAAGATTTGGAAAATTATTTTTTACTGCTCTGGGAGTGAATCCTATCTGGAATATGTTATCAATGGGGCCCACTAATATGTCAGATCCAATTGCTGAATAATTACTTTAAATCTATATATATTAAGAATCTCCTCTAACCCTTTATATGGCGATTCTACTTGTATTGTAATCACAACTCATTGACTGATTCAAACAAGTCATGTGACTTTTAAATAAGTCCTAAAAGTACTTGTGGGACTATCTGGCCTTTTGCCCTTAATTTATTTATTTATTTTTATTATTTAGCAATTTGTCCCTATTTGCAAACTATATAAGGATATGCCCCTGTTTCGATACTCGATTACCTTAAAATCGAGTTTCTACGAAATACTCGATCTGTAGAAAATCGAGTTATGCCCGATCAAACTTTAAAAAAAAAAAAAAATGGAACTCGATTTTATGGAAATCGAGTTCAAAAAAGCCACTATAGGGCTTTAAAACGTCACTATAGGGCTTAAAAATGCCACTATAGGACTCCATGATGGGGTAATCATGCTTATAAAAAAATTTTGTAGGAAAACACCGCTATAGAGCTTTAAAACGTCACTATATGGCTTTAAAACGCCACTATAGGGCTTCCTAAATGGTATCACACTAGTAAAAAAAATTTTGTAGGAAAAATCACACTCATAAAAATTTTTTGCATAAAAACGCAGCTATAGGGCTTTAAAATGTCACTATAGGGCTTAAAAACACCACTATAGGGTCCCTGCACCTGTATGGCGTGATCACACTTATAAAAATTTTTGCAGGAAAACGCCGCTATAGGGCTTTAAAACGTCACTATAGGGCATAAAAATGCCACTATAGGGCTCCCACTTATAAAATTTTTTTTGCATGGAACTCGATTTTCTGATATTCGAGTTCCATGCAATTTTTTTTTTTTTTTTTTTAAAGTTTGATGGGGCATAACTCGATTTTCTACAAGTCAAGTATTTCATTGAAACTCGATTTTAAGATAATCGAGTATCGAAATAGGGGCATGCCCTTATATAGTTTGCAAATAGGGGCAAATTGCTAACTAAAAAAAAAATTTAAGGGCAAAAGCCCAGATAGTCCAAAACTTGTGAATAATCATTTTAGTCGCCATGTAGTGGGTTAAAAGAATTTCTTCAAAATCAAATTTGGATGAATATGTTGTCCTTTATGCTTAGGAGAAATGCCCTTCGAATTATTATTGAATCATGTTTGCCAATTGAGTGTGATGGATAGAGCAAAATATGTGGATTCGTTGCACAGTTGTGGGCGGCAAGGACCGGATACGTATGATGTCACATCAGTTCAATTGAAGCCTTTGTGAACCGGGCATTGGATATGGCTCTGAAAAGAGCAAAAAATGCAGATTTCTAGAGTTGATGCAGTTGTATATTTGGTGCCTTAAACTGCTGCATTTGCCGAATCGATTGTTTAGGAGTGTGGGTATTTTTTTCACAAATTGTGTGCAATTCTGTAGTTTGCATGTGGTAGGATAAAGAACATTTGTTCAGGAGAGTGTGTTGTCACTCAAGTATTTATATGTTTCTTTTAACACATTGAAAGGTAAACTTTTGCATACCAAAGTTATAGTTTTTTTGTTCTGATATGTATTTGGAGTTATGTGTGAAAATTCTTTTTTACGGTAATTGTAGGTGATGGTGTTCCTCTAGTGTTAGTTTTTCAGTTACCCAGTATACTGTTAGTCGTACTCAGTTCGCAAAACTTCCACTTCAGGGTCTGGGAGAGGTCATGGTAGGCGGCTGTACGGCATTTGTTTTGGAGTGGCTGATTCCCGGCATCCAGTAATACCTTCTAAATCACAATTTGTGTTTGGCTTGACATTGTCCAATTCACAATTTGTGTTTGGCTTGAGTTTTTTTTTTTTTTTTGGAGGGAGGCAGCTTATCTTACATTATTATATATTTTAGTTCGTCTCTCTTTCTTGATGGGTGTGTTTTTTAATGTTGAGGTTTTTTTTCCCTTCATATAGAATGTTGTGGTGATCAAGTCTTATCTTAGTCCATGTACATGATGCTACAGGTTCTGGATTCATCATAATAAAAAAAATGTCCTTTTACCTTTGTTCACAGGTGAGTCGGTTAGATAATGAAGGTTATTATGGAGGTGTACGATTGCTTATGGCAATTTGTAGAGTTTTCCATAATTACCGGAAATTTCTTAGCTCTTTTTGTGATAATCAGTATTTCAGTTGTGATACACATCTCTATGATTTATTTTTTCCAGTATTCCTATGTTTGTTTGCGAAGTTTACTGTTTGCTACATGTCTATTTTATTGGCTTTGAGGTTTGCACCATCTATTTATCCAACCCTCTATCTTGGTAAAACGACAAGGAATAACATGTATTACGTTGTGGAAAAGATTGTTTCTGTTGAGTGAGTTACATTCTTGTTGCTGATTTGATTTTCCTCTATGAAGCAGTCATGTCCTGGTAATACTCATTTGTTTGTTGCCAATGAGCTCTTATTCAATTGGCACCTCCTCCCTTTCCAAGTTCTAGGTGTAGGGTGAGATTGTGGATTCAAGACCTATTGGTTGTATGTGTAACATACCAATTTAAATATATATTTACTTATTTGTTATTGTTTATTTTGAGAGGAATTGACTTGCAAGATGAATAAATGACAAGGCATGAGTCCCATTTCTTGTCTTTTATTTTTAATTTATTTTTTCTATTATGCACTTGCTCATGAATGCCATTATAACCATGGTAATCTTGCGTCTTCCAATATATTGTAATTGATGTTTAATTTAACACATTAAGATTTAAATATTTCTCACTTTGTGAAATTTTTATCTGCATTACCTTGTTTGGAGGTTACCTTTTCCTTAATGTTTGTGGACAATGCTGAAAGTGAATATAACAATGTTTGATGTTATATAACAATGTGAAAGAGACCATCTATACCTCAAGAACTGTATTTGATGTTATATATTTTTGCTTGTAGACAAAACTGAATTGCAAGCATGTTTCACTTTTTGATTTTGTAGCAAAGCTTTTATGTGACCTTTTGTGACCAAATGTGTTATAGTGTCTCTTTGTTGTTGTTGCTAATCTTCTCTTCAATAGAAGAGATAGTCATTTAGAACTTAATTTTTGACTCTTGATATTGCAACATGGCTTAAGTTATGATTTTGACATTTCAGACAGGACTTTCAGGTTCTAGTGCTATTGTATGTGCTGCCTTAAGCTGCCTTCTTGACTTCTACAAAGTTAGGCATTTGATTAAAGTAGAGGTCAGGCCTAATCTTGCCCTCGCTGCAGAGAAAGATCTTGGAATTGTTGCTGGTCTCCTTAACCCAACTTAATAACATGTAACTTGGGGTTCTAGTTAGCTAAATAGGCAAAGTCTTTTGTTGATGAATAAGAGATTTGCTCATGTACTAGAGGCATATGAACTTAGTTAAAGAAAAGGTGGAGGAAGAGATTGGGATTGTTAGAGCATTCACATCAGATCAGCTAAACTCTTCTAAAATAAATGTACAGTACAAATTTTACACATTTTGAGCAAAAAACACTCACATCAGTGGGTGTAAAAATGTGTAAAATCATGTATATATTTCCCTGAGCTACAGTACCCTTGTAAATATACACGGGTACTATAGCTCGTGTATTTATTATTTTAATAATTTCTGTTCGCACCAATTTTTCTCTCTCTTCTTCGATGCACAATTACCTCAGAAACTCATCTTCTTTTTCTCAGATACACACAAACACACCCACACACAAACACATCCACACAAACACACCCACACACAAACAAACCCACACAGACAAACCAACGGAGATAATAAATCGGTGCTTGTGGTGCTTGGTTCGTGAATCGGCCGGTGAAGACACGATCTAGGTCGTCGGAGCTTGGTTCTGGTTCACCGAACCTTGGTTCTGGGTCGGTGGAGCTTGGTTTGTGGGTCGCCGGAGCTTGGTTCGTGGATTGGCGGGTGAGACACGATCTGGGTCGCCAGAGCTTGGTTCGGCCGTCTGTGGAGCTTGGTTCGTGGGTCGCCGGAGCTTGGTTCGACTGTTTGTGGAGCTTGGTTCGTGGGTCGCCGGAGCTTGGTTCGGCCATCTGTGAAGCTTGGTTCGTGGGTCGCCGGAGCTTGGTTCGGCCGGTGAAGTAAGGACTCGGTGAAGAACTGATCTGGGTTGTAGTTTTTGAGAAAGAATGAAAGAAGGTAGAAGAGAGAGAGAGAGAGAGCTGTTCAGAAAAAATGAATCGAGAGAGAAAGATAACGCGCGTATATAGGAAAGTCCGTTGAGGGAAATAATAAAAAAATGGAGAAGAATGAATATTTTATTGAAATATCTTGTAAAATAAATGAACTGATGTGGGTGTTTTGTAAAAATGGTAGTGTAAAATAAAAAGATGAGGTTTTTTCGTGTAAAATAGACAGAAAATTTAGATAAGCTGATGTGAATGCTCTTAATAAATAAAACTTTTCATATTGTAATTTAGGCGGAGCTAATTCAAGCTCATTGACCAAATTTAAAAGCATAGCTAAAAAAATGGACAAAAGATCAGTGCTTTACAAGTTAATCCCAATACACCAAAATTGGATACTAGGCTCTAAACCAAAAAAAAAAAAAAAAAAAAAACAGATGGTATGCAATAAGGTAGGGGACTTCGTCGTCAGATAAATAAAACTCCATTTTTAATGATGAGGAACCTTGGAGATCACGCAGAGCATCATGTCTTTTTATCCGGATAAATCCCAGACCCATGTCATGCGTTGGCTTCACCAATGGGACGTGGCCCCTAGAAATTGATTGCAACCAAGGGGATTGGAACGTTAGACTTGGAGGGGCTTTTTTTTTTTTTTTTTTTTTCGATAGATGACGAATAAATTTTATTAAGAAAAAAAAGCCAACTCGAGTACATTGGGGATGTACTGTGGGGGCAAAAAAATCAAGACCCAAAATTACAATGATCAAGTAAAAGAGTAAGAGAAAAACAAGAAAAATGCGACAGGTCTACACTCCAAACAAGGAGAGTGTGTAAGAAAAATGACTTAATCTCTAGCAATGACCGTTCACATCTCTCAAAACAACGAGCATTTCTTTCCCTCCAAATACACCACATCAAACAGTGTGGCACAAATCTCCAAAAATCTATATCGCAATGCCACCCAAAGTTACCTTGCCAAGATTCAAACTCAATAACCTTAAGTGGCATAACCCAATGCAGCCCAAACAAACAAAACACTAACAACCACAACTCGTAGGCTTAGGGACAATGAAGTAGAAGATGATCCACCGACTCTCTACACCTCTTATACATGTAACACCAATCAAGAACAACAATATGCCTTTTGCGAAGGTTATTAGTTGTAAGAATCTTCCTAAAGAGGCTGACCATGAAAAAGAAGGCCACCTTTGGAGGAACCTTTGATTTCCACACCAACCTCCAAGGGAAAGAAATGGAAGGAGGGTAGAAAGAAAGATAAAAATTACTAACCTCAAACCCTCTACTCCTAGTTAGCTTCCAACAAACCTTATCAGGACCAACCCCTGCACTTTCGAAGAGTAAACAATGTCCATGAACTGATCAAAAGATTCTTCCTCCCAATCTTGCGATGAACGACGAAAATGAAAATTCTAATGCAGCTGCCCACCAAACCATCCCATAACTTCCGTCACTAAAGAATCCCTTGCCCTACTAAGATTGTAAAGTTCTGGAAAGGCCTCTTTAAGGGAACAATCTCCACACCACACATGCTTCCAAAATTTCACTCTAGTACCATCACCCACATCATACCGTAACAGTTTAGAGAAGTTCACCCAACCATTTCTAATAAAACTCTAGAGGCTAACACCATACGGATTAGTCACCTATTTTGTGCACCAAGCACCCCAAATGTTCCCATACTTTGCCTCTATGACCCTCTTCCATAGTGCATCTGTCTCTAAACCATACCTCCACAACCACTTGCCCAACAAAGCAGTGTTAAAACTTCTCAATAGTCTGATACCTAGCCCCCCAACCTGCATTGGCTTGCAAACCTTCGCCCATTTCACCAAGTGAAATTTAGAATCACCATTCATACCACTCCAAAGAAAATCTTTGTGTAGCTTCTCCATACGATTAGCAACCTTCCCAGGTACAGGAAGAATGGAAAGGAAATAAGTAGGTAAGGAGAATAAGGTACTTTTAATAAGAGTGACCCTACCTCCCTTAGATAAATAAAGCCTCTTCCAACCTACTAGTCTTTGTTCCGTCTTCTCCAAAATAGGATTACATATTGATACCTCCTTGAATTTGGAGCCCAAAGTTAGTCCCAAATATTTCAAAGGGAGGGAAGAATGCCTACAACCCAACAACCCCACCAGCACGTCCAGGTTATCCTTAACTCCTACACTCATTCATGAAATTATATGGCAAGCTAAGAGTAAAGTCATAGTTCATATCCCGAATTAATTGAAGCCAAATAACTCAAATTCTATAAAATAGGTCCATTGATAGGGAAGGAATAACGTGCAATTAATAAGAACAAAGAGGGGTTGGGAAGAATTGGTGTATAGAGCTGCTCAAATGGTAGTTTGCTCTTATCTCATTTTGAGACCTGAATTTTCCTTTGCTACATGACTTGAGTCTGAAAAAAAATCCAGATTCGGAGACATTTTCTCACAGACAATAAGCAAAGAAGCATGCTACCCCTTTTGCAAACTATTCCGCTTAATACCTCAATGTTCGAACCCCAAACCCAAGCTCAAGCTTAAAATTGCATCAAGCCTCAACGAAAATTTTAGTTTGCAGAAAGCAACCCTAAAGCTTGAAGATAAGTACTTTGTAGGGACAATTAATCGATACGTTAAGAACATTAGGGAAAACAATAATCCCATATTCCTTGTAGCCAAGGGATAAGCCTGGATCTTTTTTAACACAAGGCATTCTGATGCAGGGCATTTCAAGTAGCTATATCCTAATCCTCTTGCAACTAATTAGTTAGTTAGTTAAGACGATTTTTTTAAACATAGGCCAATAGGATTTGGACACTTGTCAAACATCTGGAGGCTGCCAATGCCAAACAATTAGTATAAATAATTAGGCTATCAATTTGTTCAAAGCAACTCTCATTCCATCTAGTTCTAATACACCATTAGCCCAATGCATATCAGGCCATACAGAATAAACATTCTTCCACAATAAAACCCAACATTACCCAAAATCAATACAACAACACATGAAAAAGCAAGGGCTCAGTTTGTTCTTAGGATCAAATCCCTAAAACATAAAACCAAAAGCCCCAAATCCATTTGCTATTTTTGTCATCCGCACACATCACAGAATCAATAAAGAATCCAAACAAAAATTAGAAACATAATCTGAACACTAAAAAGACTAACACAAGTCTAACCATTTCCATTTTCCATAATAAAACCCAACACTACCCCAAACTCAATGCAACAAACGGGAGAAGCAAAGCCACAATTTGTTCTTAGAATCAAAATCCCTAAAAACTATAACCAAAAAGCCCCAAATCCATTTGCTATTTTCATCAACCATCCATTCTTTATTTTGACCCACACCCAAAAAAAAAAAAAATCACAGAATCAAGAAATAATCCAAATGAAAACAACTGTAATTTGCATTAAATGAAAAAACAAAAAAAAAGTCCAAACCAGAGCAAGATCTAATTTTGTGAAACAACACATTACATAACACGGTTAACTTATCTGTAGGACACGACACGGCTACTGACACGGAGACGGACACGGACACGGACACGGCGAAATCGGGAATCAGTCGCGATTCTTGAGGCGATCGACGCGTTGGTTGAGCTGTTCGATGCGAGTAACGAGATGGGTGACCGAATAGAGGAGCCAGTAGAAGACGATGGCGGCGGCGATGAGGAGAGCGTTGCGCTGGCTTTTCATGATGGACTTCTGGTGGCGGAGGTGCTCGGTCGGAGTGCAAGACTCGGGGGTCTCGCAACTCGGGCGAGTCTCGTATTTCCAGTATATGTCCATCAAAAGGAAGAGGCAGAATGGGACTATGGAGAGGAACGGTTTCAGGAGGTTGCGGGTCACCGCGATCAGGCCCTTACGGATGCCTTCCAGGCCTGGGACCGTTAGGAGTAGGACCATTATGGCCTCTGCGGCCGCCGCGTAGCCTAGAACAACCCATTCCAGTGCCATTCTTTGGGGGTTGGATCTGTGGGTGGGTTTTGGGAATTTGGGGGTATTTTGAGTTTTCTTCGAGAGCAAGGGATTTGAGGAAGTGAGTGACCTATTCTATTCTATTCTATGCGGGAGAGTGACGCCGATTGGGGCTAGTGTGACACGTGGCGGATTTTCGACATTGGGTGTGTTTTTCTTGTTACAGATGGCAATGAATGCAACAACTCAAACAAAGTTATTTTTAAGTTTAAATTACGAATTATACGTTTAAAGTTTGAAGTTTTTATATTTTTCAGCTTAAAATTTTATAATTTAGATTTTTAAAAAAAAAATTATATTTTGTTTGCAACAGCAGTTTTCCATTTATATTTTTGTCAAGTGTTACGTAAATATGTTACTCTTGTTTAGTTAATCCAATAAAATAACGTCACATAATTTTTATAGCCTAAAAAAATTTAAAAAATATAATAATTAAAAATGTCGTGGCATAATAAAAATAAAGTGACGCCATTTTATTGGATTAACTAAATATGAGTAACAAGTTTATGTAGCACTTAAACAAAAAATATGGATGGGGAGATGATGTAAACAGAATAGAACTTTAATGGGTAAAATCTAAATTCTATAATTTTATAGTGTAAAATTTAAATACTCACAAATTTTAAATATATAGTTTGCAATTTAGCCTTTAAAAAAAAATTATGAAACAATACATAGCTACACACATTAATGTGCCACAACTCTTATACACATGGTGTTAATAGTAGAGAAAAATTATGAGTTTATGGATAAACGATATATCTATAATACTATTTAAGGGGCTTTCCCTATTTGGAATTATCATTTTTTTTGTTCAAAAATGCCCCTACACCCTTATGTTTAAGTAGAGACAAAATTAAAGGGTAATCCAGTAAAAATTACAACTCTAACTCCCATTAAAACAGTGCCTAAAAAATAGGGATAATCCCCTGTTGATTTTCAATTTGCTTTATCCATTTACTAGCCTCATCATACGAGCAAGCATGCAATGAGGTTTTTTTATGTTTTATATTTTTTTATAGTATCATAGTTTTTCATTCATTTTAATTTGAAGTTTACACATATTTTTCATTAATATTACGCATTTAGAACTACTAATACAATCAAGAGTATCATGAGGCTAGTTTCAAAAAATGAACAAATATTACACGTTTATTTTGTAGAAAAACCAAAAAAATTGTGTTTTTATTTTATATATATATATATATAATTTTTATTTTAAGAATTTAATTTATAAGTAGATAAAGTAATTTGAAAATCAACAGGACTACAGGAGAGTGATCCTATTTTTTAGCCTCATCACATGCACTCCGCACGTATAATGAGGCCATTTTTGTAGGAAAAAAAACTTTATTTTTATTATTAGAAATGATATGTCTACAACATTTTTACAACAAGTCCTAAGCGGCAGATTGTACTGGTTGTTATTGTTGGGGCAAAAAAGTAATCTTAATGTTAGTTTCAAATTTAAATCAATAACAACTAACCACTTGTGATTTGTTGTAAAATTGTTGTAGACGTATCATCTCTCTTTTATTATATATATCAATTTTATTTTTATTTTGAGAATTTAATTTATAAGTGGATAAAATAATTTGAAATTCAACAGAAGAGTAATTTTATTTTTTAGGCAATATTTTAGTAGGAGTTAAAGTTGTATTTTTACTAGATTGTTATTTAGTTTTGTCTCTACTTAAAGATAAGGGTGTAGGGGCATTTTTGAACAAAAAAAAAAAGAACAAAAAAAAAAAGAAGAGGATTTCGAATAGGAGAAGTCCCTTAAATAATAGTATAGATAAATTAGGCTCTCAAAATAAAAATACAGTTTTTTTTTTTCTACAAAATAGGACCACTAAAAACAAAAGCCTAATTGCATGCGCGAAACGTGTGTGTTGAGGCTAGTAACTAATTACATTCTTCCAGGATAATTATGAAAAATATGAGCTGTAAAAGGTGTTGTAGGGTTTGGATTTGTGGCCCAAGCCCAAGAACAATGAATTTGTAGAGCGTAGGTGATAGAGCTAGATTAACTATGGGGCTAACAGTGATTGATTATGGCATGCAAGTATAAACCAACATAAAAGTATACGTAAAGACTAATTGATTTCAAGTCCGAAGAGACTTCTGTAAATTAAATACAGGTTACAGTTCTTATCATTACAAATCCACCTCTCCCTCTTCTAGGAATCATTCTTCTTTATATAACATCCTCTATTCTCATCTTCATCGTCCACTTGTTCTTCATCTAGGTTCCTACTTGAGTGTATGTCATGTTATGTATCTTCTCCAGCTTTTTGTGAGTGGTGGTAGATGAGGTTACCCTGTTCAGGGATCTTCTCCACATAAATGCGGCCAGAAAAGTTGTTGCAGTGCATTTTATAAGGTAGTAGCAGCTTTTCCTTTAGATATTTCCTCATTCTTACCGTCTCCAGATATACTCAGAGCTTATTTTGATTAGTAGGACTGTTTGGAAGATCATTCGGACCTTCTATACGTTTGATTGATCAATACTATTCGCGTCCGAGGAATAGAATCTCTTCGAATGGATGACTACCTCTTCGGATTGTACCCATCTTTCTTTTCCAGATATCCTTCTTCCAGATGGGCCTTGTCCTTACCATTTCCTTCTCTTCGGACACATAGTAATCCTCAAATAGGGCCCTAGGCCCACTATGTTAAATTGGGCCCTTCCCCCCACAGGTGTAATCCTAAAATAATAATACTAGTGTCATACACTTTTTATATTTTTTTTTGCAATAACTATTATATATGACAAACTGTGACTAACATTTTATCTCTATCACATAAATCAATTAATTTTTCTCGGCCATTTAATCTGTTTATGGCTTGCAGCAAAGTGTGTGTGAAATTACATAATCCTAACATTATTGGTCCTAGAATAACTTTTTTTTTTTTTTTTTTTCCTTCTTTCTTCTTCTTTCCTGCTTTGGTATCAGATTCCTTAATAAATTATCGAAGCAAAGTTCGGCCAAGGGTACTCTCAAAAAATAGAATTTGGCCAGTTGGGTTTTTTGCTTTTTGCTTTCGGCGCTTTGCTTTTTACCTTTTTAGGCTTTAAATTTGAATGTGGCGGGCTTGTGATTTCGATCCAATATAAGCCCAATCGAACATGTGCTTCTGACATCCTATACAGCTATAGGCTATTCTTTAAAAAAAAAAAAAAGAAGTGTTTAGGTCCATTCAATTTGATTTTGGGCTCATGTTAGTTTCTGAAAATACTACTAAAATAGACACTCCGGGTTTCCATCAGAGATAGGCCTTGCTAATAGAGCTTTGTTCCCCTTTTGAAGATAAAAGCAAGGCACTGAATTTCATCCCCTAGATTCAAAAAATATCAGCTTCTCCTCATTGACCTACAGAAAATAACCAATATCGCTACTAAAATTATACTGTTCTTAAACTCATTTACTAGTTGATTTGTAAATCACACTTTCAGGAAGTTAATTTTGTGGCCCTTCATATAACTAAATGTATCATTTTGTGTTAGCAACTTAGCATCCCCATCACCTCTATCTTAGATGGTCTTATTTACCCACAAGCTTGTAGTTTCTTTTTTGTTCTCTTTTTCTCCTTCATGATCATTTTTATTCATTATAAAAAGGGCCCATTGACTTCTTTCTTTATTAGAAAATTACAAAGAATAAGATTTGACTATAGTATTCAATATATATACTGTTCTTAAACTCATTTACTAGTTGATTTGTAAATCACACTTTCAGGAAGTTAATTTTGTGGCCCTTCATATAACTAAATGTATCATTTTGTGTTAGCAACTTAGCATCCCCATCACCTCTATCTTAGATGGTCTTATTTACCCACAAGCTTGTAGTTTCTTTTTTGTTCTCTTTTTCTCCTTCATGATCATTTTTATTCATTATAAAAAGGGCCCATTGACTTCTTTCTTTATTAGAAAATTACAAAGAATAAGATTTGACTATAGTATTCAATATTCACTCCTTGACAATAAATGCATTATAAAATTACCACCAGTCTGCTATTTTTTAGTTAGTTGATTTATTAAAATATGACTAGTTCCAATGAAGTGCTAGTAGGATTGTTCCAATTTGGACTTTGACTATCACTCGAATAGTTTGAACTAGTGAACCCTTTGTTATTTCACCTAAATCTTAGAATACTAAGATGAACAAATATAATAGCATAAGCAACCTACTCTCTGCCAAACTTCCATTTTGCCTTAATTGTTACTGTCACATACTTTACATATTCTTACTCGGCCCTTCACGAGGTAGAAATACTAGAGACGTAACTCTTTTCTAATTTTATCACAAGTTGTTAAGTTAACAAATTGCAATCAAGTGAGGTTGATATGATAACTTTATGTTTTATTTGTTTTGTATGAGTTGGATTTTAGATTTAAAAAATGGGCCATATTTATGAGCTTTTAGAAAACATAATATATGGGCTTTTAGAAAACACAATATTTTTGAAAAGAAAAAATTTTGGAGTGGCAAGGTGGGGACCACGGGGCTTGTAGGGTCGGGTTTGGGGCAATAAAAAAAACCCGTTTAGTTAACAGATCGGGTTTGGCTTATTGGGGCAGGTTTCGGGTATAAAAAAAACCCGCTCCAAACTCGATCAGTTGACATTCCTAATAATAACCTAATGGTAATAACATCATATCTGTGTTTCAGCAATTCAACCTACCCCCTCCTTCCCTGCAATTTACCTATCAAAAGAAGAAAAAAAAAAGTTTTGATCAAGTTGTGCTTGGTGCAATTACGGTTGTTAAAATTGGTATTTTAACTCCAATCGAAAAGAGGGCCTACAAGATCGAATGAGAAGATTGGATTGAGATCGTAAGAATTTATGGAGTTTAAAAATTAAGTATGATATGTAAAGGATTGAAGGATCATTTGACATGGTCAAATTAGACAAGAAGTTATAAAAATAATAAAACACAGATAATGCGAAAAAAAGAAAAAAAGAAAAAAAAAAAAAAAAAGAAGAGAATGGTCCTTCATCCTTGTCTTTTAGTTAAATGTGAAATCAAGCCCCTGGTATGAAGTTCTATGAATTTGGTACCGTGTTTAGACTTTAGAGTCAAGCAATTAAAGCTAGCCAGTTATATTTGTCACTATATTCCAATTCCAACACCTGTCCGAAGTCTTCCTAACCCTTGGCCTTGATAGACTCCCACGTCCCCATTTAATAACCAGAAGACCAAGAAGAATATGTATAAAGTACTTATTTACCTGCACCCTTTTATACGTCCATTATTTTCTTGGTTTTTTTTTTTTTTGGGTTGAAAGAGACGATTCATTAAAAACTAAGAAACTCCAATGGGTTCAGGACAAAGTCTGTTAAGGTACAAGCCATTAAAATCTTGCTGAAAAACATTTAAAAAAATCCATAGGAGGACTTTCAAAAGACCTAAAATCTACTTCTTGTTCAGCACTCATCCTTGCGAGAGCATTAATTTGTACATCGGTTTGCTAGCTGGTAATAGTGCTTAAATTGTATCTCGTGAAACTTGGTGATGAGCATCTTGCAGTCATCCAAAATGGGAGAAAGCATGTCATTTACATAGTCATTCCTACCAAATATATCAACTATAGTTTTAGCATCCAATTCAACAATAAGGTAAAGAATATTCAGGTTGCTGCACAACATTAGGCCATCCCTTAATCCCCATAATTCAGCCACAAAACTATTCGTTATCCCTATACGCCTTGAGAACCTAGAAATCTAATCCCCATGGCTGTCTCGCACAACGCCTCCACAACTAGCTAACCCTGGACTTCTAGCAGCACACCCATCAGAATTCAACTTCATCCATCCCTCAGGTGGTCTTTCCCAGTGACATGTAATTACCACTTGATGATGTAAAAAAATCAGCAGTTGAGCTCCTCAATGTAGTGAATAAACGAAGCTATGATTAGGATCGCCTCTGTTGAAGGAAAACTTGCAAAATGAACTAGGTGGAAGAGTAACACACCAATATGGCATTAGCCAAATTGCCTCCGATGCTTAAGTCAGTAAGGGAGAAGGATTTTAGAGAGAATTGATTGGAGAGTGATTTTTGTAGAGTATTTTTATGTGTACCTTTAACTTCTATTGCCTTCTCTTTTTATAGTTGTGTGCCTCATTAATGGGCAATGAATTGCTGTATCTATGCTCAACGGCTAGCGCATTACAAAATCTTTGTTTGAAGTTCACAACTCGTTCTGTGACTGTTGCTCTATCTGTTACACTTTGTCATTAATGAGCGTAATAAATGTGTAACGTCTTCTCTTGTTTAGTGACGATCTCAGATTAATGATGATCATAAATTTTTGACTCATCACCACCCTTCGAACTGGATTCCTCTAAGAGCTGGCACAATACATAAACTCAATTGTTTGGTTGACAATATTAGAAGTCAGGTTCGAGTTCTGTGCTTTGCTAGAAAAAACTGACTGATTCTTGCTTTTCCAAGTGATCCAAATTGCAAAAGAAAAGAGCATACTCCACTGGTTCCTCCCATACATGACCATATTGCACGCTTTCCCATTCATTGCCAACCACTCTTGAAGATCACTCCTCCAGAAGATTTGATTCGTGTCCCTAACTCCCAACTGCAACCAAACAGCCTTGACCTGAGGACAATCTTGCAAGGCATGCAACACCAACTCCGTTTCTTCTTGACGGATGGGACATATATCATCATTCACTACACCCCTCCTTGCAAGGCACCCCTTCACTCCAATGCTATCATGCACACACCTCCATAGAAAGGTTTTTATCCTAGGCAACGTATTGATTTTCCAAATCCAACCAACTGGAAAAGGGAGGCATACTAGTAGAATCTACACTCAGAGAATAAGCACTTTTAACATCAAACCCGCCTTTGGCATTGCCCATCCAAGCTAATCTGTCACTCCCTCTGCTTGTGATTGACATTGGAATAGCTTGGATCAGGTCCCTAATTTCTATAGGCAAAACAAAAGGGATCCGATCCCAATCCCATCCTAAATCTATAATAGCATCCTTAACCTCTAGATGGGAAACTTCTCGGGTTAAAGGGCCTTGAATCATCTGACAAATGGGGCCCTTGTTAGTCCAGTTCCAATACCAGAAACTCTGCTTACTATCCCTTCCTATAATCCACATGCTACTTTTGTTAAAGACTTCTCTACCTCGCTTTATGGCTGTCCAAACTTGGGAACAAGGAAGATGATTAGCATTGGTGGCATTTGCTCTCCTAGCAGTGCAATATTTTTGTTTTAGGACCTTGGGCCAAGGAGCTTCTTGTTCTGTGTGGAATCTCCAATTAAGTTTTGTAAGGAGGGCAGTATTTCTTCCCCTTGCCGTTTGAAAAGCAAGGCCACCCTCCTCCTTAGATTTAGTTACTTTTTGCCACCCAACCCAGTAAACCCTTTTTTTGGTTTTATGTGGCACCCCACAAGAAGTTACGGTTCACTTGGTCTATACCATCCAACACTCTGCCAGGGAGAGAGGCCGAGGAAGCTTGAATAAGCGCAGCACGCCCCACCAACGAAGGCAAATTGGAATTCCACCTCGCTAGCTTTTGTTTCACTCTATTTAAAATAAAATTGTTCTCATGCGCAGTGGTGGCAAAATTGGACACGACCCGCGAACTTGACATGACACGAAATTAATAAGTTATAGATTGAAACTTAATGGGTTTGTGTCATATTCGGATTGACATGACTAACCCGTTTAATAAATGGGTTGGGTTAGCGTCCATCTCATGGAACTCGTTTGACTTGTTTGACCTGTTTAATTCAATAATATTTTGCCAATATACCCTTCAAACCCTAAGTATATAAACTTCTTAATTGTTGTAGTTTATTTTCTTTGACATATTATGATTGATTATATGTGATATTGAGATATGCTTTAGTTTTGAATTATCATTTGTAATGCAATTACTTATTAGTTCTAATTTTTATATAAAAATATTTATTTGTTAGGCTTTTCATAATTCATATTAATTTGTTTAATACTAAAATTATTATTATTATTTTTGTTTTGATAAAATCTGATAAACGGGCCGACACGACTAACCCGTTTAATAAATGGGTTATGTTAGGGTTGAGGAATCTTGACCCGTTTAATAAAATTGTCGGGTTAAGGTTGACCCATATAGTATAATACTCATGACTTGACACAACACGAACTCGACTCGCGAACACGAATTGCCACCCCTACTCATGTGAAGACATGCCAGGTTATCTGATAGGAATACCCAAGTATTTTCCTAGGCAAGGAGTAGAGGCAAACCCGAGAATGTCACAAAAAGCTTCCCTATCATCCCTATCAACATTGAGGGAAAAAAAAAACATCCTCGGGTTAGCTTCACTAATTGTTTGCCTTGACATATTATAGAAAACATTTAGGACATCCCTAATGGCAGAGCAGTTCACATGGTCTGTTTTAGCAAAGAACACCAAATCATCCGTAAACATCAAATGAGAAATGGAGAGTCCTCTTTGCGAGACTTTGACCGGTCTCTAGAGGTTAGTGCTACATTTTTCCTCAATAAAATGTCCAAGAAAGTCCATACAGAGAATGAAAAGATAAGGTGATAGGGAGTCCCCTTGACGAATCCCTCTAGATGGGTATATCGGCTCCAAAGCTTCCCCATTGAAAACAATTGAGGTAAAGACCGTTGTCACACAACTCATGATAATATCAACCAGATCCGTAGGCATATTAACTCTTATAAGCATATCTCGTATAAAACTCCACTCAAGTTTGTCATACACCTTCTCAAGATCAATCTTGAGCACCATATACCCCAATTTCCCCTTCTTTTTGCTAAGGGTATGGATGACTTCCTGCGCTATTATGGCATTATCAAGTGAGGTTCATATGATAACTTTATGTTTTATTTGTTTTGTATGAGTTGGATTTCAGATTAAAAAAAAGGGCCATATTTATGGGCTTTTAGAAACATAATATTTTTGAAATGAAATTTTTTTGGAGTGGCAAGGTGAGGCCCGCAGGGCCTGTAGGGTCGGGTTTGGGGCAATAAAAAAACTTGTTTAGTTAACGGGTTGGGTTCGGGTTATGGTCAGTGGTGACTCCACGTATAGGTTAGGGTGTTCCCAAGAACACCCTGACTTGAAAAAAATTTAAAAAAAAAATTATATTTAAGCTGTATTAGGAACACCCTCAATAAAAAAATTAGGAACACCCTCAAATTTTTTTTAAAAAAAAAAGCCTAAAAAAAAAATTTGAACTAAAATCTGAAAAAAAAAAAAAAAAAATTTTGTATCAGAGCCAAGCTAAAATTTATCTGTTCAACTTTCAAGAAAAAAAAAATTGTAATAGAGCCAAGCCCACGGCGAACCCAACAAAGCAAACCCACCCACGGATTCTCAAAAAAAAAAAAAAAAAAAAAACAACAC
>NW_027069832.1:742507-746597 GCF_002906115.3 Quercus suber
AATTGAAATAGGTAAAAGACTCTAAAAGAGCCACCGAAAGCCAAATTATTTACCGGAGGAAACAAAGGATGGTGGTGATAGTAGCAATTCAGAATTATCCCCAAATTGTAACTTATTTACCACCTGCAAAAGAAATACAACAAAAGGGTGTTGAGATTTTCAATGTAATGTAATAGAAAGAACAAAATTTCAAACAAAGAAAAAGCACAAAAGGCAGAAAAGAGTGATGGAGAATGATTATAATACCTTTTCCATCGTCGCACAGTTTGTTTAAGAAGGAAATGAATACTATGATCAATGCGACCGCTGCTATGAGTCCAATTATTATTGCAAGAGTCTTCTCGATCTCATCATCATTGTTATTAGTATCATCTACACGCATTGATCAACAACATCAAATAATTAGAACGCATCTCACATTGTCCATATTCACAACTAACGGTATAGTTACCAACCACAAAAATGACTCATCATTATACTAATTTGGGATGGTGTTGAAATTAGCATCATTACTTGTGGGATCGAAAATTTCTCATGTGTCTCTTTCCCTTAACAACTTTACTTCATTTTTCACTCAAGGAAAATAATGCATTGACTTCGAGATTGTGTATCAATTCCCCCATTAAGTTGGAGTGTTGGTTTTAAAATTTTGAACCCCATAAAGTTTCAGCCATGTAGAAGAATATTAACACATAGATTTGGGACCGATATCAAAACCATCAGCATCGGATTCTATCTTAGTTCCTTAGTGGGGCCTATCTCTCGCTGCATAAAAATTTAGAATTAAGTGCTTTCCAGAAAGCCTTTCTTTTTCATACTTTTATACAAGAAAGTCTAGGCACTTTGGCAATGTTAATCTCTTCTCAAAAACCAACCAGTCAAACATAAGACGTTTGAACAAAATCATAAACAAAACCCAAGTCTCATTTAGGTTCGCCTTTTCACTGTATTTCATAACATGGAAAGAGCAAAACAAAAAGAGAGTATATAATCATCATATTAATACTTGGCACAAGAATATTTGAAACTTCAAACACAAACATGTCCGTAGCAACTTGAATTTAGGATTCTTTATGCGACTCAATTGTTCCGAGCCACAACAGCAAAAATATATCCGCCCCAAGAATCAACATATTCGGAACAATAAATTAGTGACCTTACTGAATTTTTGCCTAAATCCCATCAATCACTCCTTAAGTAAAGGAAATGTGTACCACAAAGCAAATAGGCACTAATCTAATATCATTACATTAGTACTTCAAATAGACAAACTCAATTTCATACAAAAACAAATCCTTCCACTTCCAATCTCCCTCACTCATTACTCAAAAGTCATAACACACAAACCAATAATTTTGTTTTTTTCTTTTCTTAGAATAATTTGTGGAACTTACCCAAATAACCATGCAAACTCATAATTCACCACGCAATAATTTACATTTCCATGAAGTGAAAAGTAAAAAGTAAATAGTGAAATTATCCAAGAGGGTCTTTAGTAAAATTAATCTACTCAAAACCATAATTTACTAGATTAGACTAATTAACTAAAGAACCAAAAACCCAAAAATTAGAAACCACCATCCGTGGTGGTGGCTAAACCGCTTACCCTGTCCTCCGGTGGCGCGCGAGCGAACGCCACCTGTCGTGTAGCGCACGTAACACTTGGCCAAGTACATATCGCCCCACGCGGTGGCCCCACACTCGGTCCTGAGCCGTCCGATCGCGTCCGAAAGACAATCCTGACACTCGCTCGGACTCAAATCCCCAACACACTGCGCCACACCCTGTACAGCCCCAGAGGTACTAGTCCTGTAGCTCTTGTAGGCCCCACCATCACCGGTCCCTAAATACGCCAGCACAGCATCTCTCCGAGTCAACGCGTCAGAGTCATACCCAGACGACGGTCCACATTTCTTGACAACCTCGGTCTTGTCTTCCGCGCCTATGAAGTTCGAGTTATCGTATTTTACCAAACAACCTTCGAGCTGCAACGCGCCGCCGAGCGAGTCGACACAGAGGGTGCCGATTTGGCTCACTGCGAGAGTTATGCAGCGAGCGCACTCGTTGTTTTGGAGGTCGCCGCGGCATTGGAAGAGGCCGTAGAGGGTGTCTTGCGGGTTGGAGTTTGGGTTGGAGATGGTGTAGTTGTTGTAGGTGTTGAACATGGCTGAGTTGACCAGGGAGGTGAGTAGCGAGTTGACGTTGTTTTCATAAGGTGAGCCTGGTGTGTACTTTAGCTGAGAGCAACCGCCGAAGACGAAGGATTCTGTGGCGGAGTTTGATGGGGTTGTGAGAGTTGATGAGATTGTGATGAGGAAAACGCAGAGAGAAGAGAAAGAAAGAGCTCTGTTATTAGTCACAGACATGTTTGTGTGAGAAAGAGAGAGAGAGAGAGAGAGAATTTGGAGAGGTATGAGTAGTGTGGGTGTTTGTGAGTGAGTGAGAGATGAAATGAGAAAGCTTTTGGCCTTTGGCAAAGAGTATGGTTGGTTGCTTTGATGAGAATTTACGTAAGGCAGTGAGAAACTTTTTTTTTTTTTTTTTGAAGAGGGCAGTGAGAAACTTGATATGTGGAAAAAGGGAGAGCGTATATAATTATTTTGTGGGTCCTGTTAACATGTGTGTTTAGGTAATTGTATTTATTTATTTATTTTTTTTTTGGTTTTTTGAGGGGAATTATGTTTGGGTAATTGTTAATAAATATTTTTTTTAATTGACATTATTTTTATTAGATATATAAAAATTCGTCAAAGAATTAATTTTTTTTATATATAAAAAATTAAATTTTTTTTTAACCAATACTTTTAAGGCATTTATAAACTATTTTATTATTTTGCAGGAAAAAAAAAAAAAAAAAGAGTTAGGACCACATGCAATATACAGTAATTAAGATTTATTATTATGGATACCTTCATACGATTTGGTTTTACTAAAAAACACTCGTATAACTAAAAAAATAGTATAAGAGTAAATGGTATATTTCCTCCGTCATCTCATTATTGATCTCAACTTAAGTTACATCTAGTGGGATTTTAACAAAAAGTTCAACGACTCAATAATTTTATAATTCACATTAAGTGTTGCTTTGGATATGGATGAAAATGCTGACGTCTGCATTTTCCTCTTTTTTTTATTATTTTTTTTTTGAACTCGTGCCTCTTGCACTATTTATGAGACATGAACTGTGCATTAAGGCAAATGCACAATACTTTCAGCATAAACAGTAACTTTTTTATTTTTATTTTATTATTTTCAGTTTTCAATTTTTAGCAAAATAAGCGATGTCCCAACGTACCATAAAGTAATATTATGTCAATCTCAATTCAACAAATTATATTTTATGATCTATCCATATTTATTATGCATAAGGTTAGAGATGGTAACTTGTATTCTGAAGTATCAACGGTCTTTTTTTAAAAGGTCACATAGGTGAGCATAGTATTGGAGCAAGTTAGCGAGAAAACATATAAGCCACCTAAAAATTTTATGTTAATTTTTCTCTCTATTTTTAATAATATTTCTAGATTTGAATTTCACCATATGTATAAAATTTTATATCATATATAGATTCATAAAAATGAGGAAAATGTTTTCTTTCATGAACAACAGTACAGAATTTTAATTTAAAAAATGACTTAGAAAGTTTTTCCATCAAGAGTCAAGACATATATCGATCACACGTCATTTCCATTTTAATTTGTGCATATTGATAATAAACACATCATTGAACATGAGTACCATAAATTCATCATAAACCAATAAATTTACCATAATGGCAATTGGATCAACGTGATAGACGAGCTCAAAGTCAATTAATTATAATGGTTGACCACCGCAGCACTAAAACGTGGCCGTGACTTACCTACTCCTACGACAATGGGGTCCCGTTGTAAGGCTCCTAGTCTATATATCGATTTAATTGTGGTCATTTCAATTGGCTGGAAGATTAGTTAAGTTTAAGGGTGTGTTAGATAGTTGAGAATGGACATGTTTCCTTTAATAGATTTTTCAGTCACCATCGGTTGGACATTGAACCAATAAAGCAAGCTAGCAGCTAATCTAACTTAAAAAAAAAAAAAAATAAATAAAA
>NW_027069833.1:0-88495 GCF_002906115.3 Quercus suber
GCAATAAATAAATAAATTGAAAATCACCAACAATAATGATATATGCTAAATAATCAGTAAAATCATTAAAAAAATGGATATATTTAAAATAATACAACTTTCATGCTCCATATCTCTAATAATTAAAATTCTCTTTGTAGACATGGGTAGGGGAAGGAAAATATATCACGTATATACAATTGATAACAAATCTAATTTTAGTTTCATGTGCCATTGAAGAAGAAGTGGGGTTTTGATTCTTTGGGGGAGAATGTAAAATGGCGTTATAATGTAGAGATAAAGTTCTAACGCTAAATAGGACAAAGTCATGCTAACTCATATCCACTTGCTTCAACTAACAGCTTCATTAGTTAGTGAGAAACATTAGCTACCCACCATGTGTGCCACACTACACAGCACCATCTCTATTCTTATCAGCACCACGTGTGCCACTCAGACAACACACACTTCCCATAATAATTAGACAAATAAAGAATAACGTAGGATATAAACAATAATGAGTTAGCTTTAATATCTTCACCATTTAATATTCTGCCTACCCCCACCTTCTGTATCTTTCTCCCTTCTTTCTCAAATCTTCGAAGAACAATGGAGTATGGTTTTTACCTTCCGCCATTAACCTCTCTATCTTGATGCCATACACAGTCATACATGTATCATTGTTGTGGTTTTCTTTTTGGCTGTATTTCACTTCGTAAAATGAATGGAAAACCCAGCAGCTTCAAGGTGAACCAGGCCCCTCTCTCTCTCTCTCTCTGACAAGGACCATTTTCTTTTCATGTAAAACCCAGCTGTTTTTTTTTTCCTCTTTTCATTTTGAGCTAAAAGAGGCTTTGGAGTATTGACTTATGCTTAACAATAAATAAATAAATAAAAAATCTTGCAGGAGAATCATCCAGGCTTGCCGATTGGGATCCCAATCCTATGCTATACCACAATCCAACTTGAGATTCTACCTCAATTTTACTTTGTATATGACTTTGCTATGATCTGGATCAATTTAGAGATGTAGGATCGATGATCCAGATTGGAATCCTAAAAATCATGTATAGTATAAACCCAAAAATAAATCTGGCCCATTATAGGGAATGTAATGAAATAATCACCACCTTCCAAAAAACTCAAAATTGTACTAGTTTCAACAAATTACAATTGTTGACATTCAAAGCAATAGCACCTCGGCATTATCAACAGAAACATATTGTAAATATATAATATTTGTGCACAGGGATGTTGTAAGGCTGGTTTGGTACTTTGGTTTAATCTGGACCCTATCATTCTTGACCATTCTGGATCTTACTAGTTCTATAATCTTCCAGTTTCAATTTGCAAGTTTAAAGCTCACATTCAAAAATATAAGTAATTTCAAGAAAAGACATACCTCAGAACAAATTTTACCAACGATGGAAATAGTCTCAACAGGGTACAATCCACGTAGAGTCTCAGCACCCAAAAGAATTGCATCACTTCCTGCATCCATTAGAAAAGGGGTAAATGATTTTGATTCTTTGTAATTCTTTTGATTCTTCATGTTGATCATGGAGTAGTCTCTTTTAAATAAAATCGTTATTACTTGTAAAAAAAGGGGTAAATGTGCATGTAATACTTGCAAACAATGTCAAACAGAAACCATAAACACTAGGTAAGGANTTTTGTTAGTTACATCAAAATTGTGACAAGAGTTGTAACACAAAAATTATTGTTCTAAAAAAACTCAATTTATTACATCAATATTGTTTCATTACAATTTTATATTTGCCTTAAAAGTTATGCTTTTGCTAACATTTTGAGTGCATGATTGTTAAAACAAATCAAAATGTTGCCACAATTTTGTTTGTTTGTTTGTTTTGTTTTGTTGTTGTTTTTTTTTTTTTTTTCAAGTTAACATAGACATCCAAGATTCAAATCCTCAATGTCCATTATTGTAAAAATCAAAATAAAAACAACTTTATTTTCTTTGTGCTTTAACATGCATATCGGATGTTATACTGAAAAAAAAAAAAAATCATGAGTTATGGTGGCTTATGAAGGTGGGCAATGGTTGCCTTCATAATAAATTCCAATTGCCTAAAAAATTAAATTCAGTATGGCACATAGATGGCGCTACAATATGGCTCTCTAGGAAGTTATCTATATATGTAATAATAAGTGAAGCTGAGAGGAACTCAAATTAGAATTCCAAATTGGAGTTCCAATTTTGCGCCATATGTCCTAAATTATTTATTCTTAAAGAGTTTTATTTCTTAATTTTAGAATCAAATGTAAGAACACATCATAAATATTCATCCAAATGAGTTATTAAGTACAAAAATAAAAAAGTCTAAAATAAATTAATTGTAAAAAAAAAGGTATTTCACAAAAATAAATAAATAAATAAATAAACATAGACAATTTACATTTTATACCTAATAATATCCCTACAAATTTTTTTAAGAGTTAACAAAATATAAAAATGACTATCAATAGTATTTAAATTATATATATATATATGTGAATTATATTATGCATATTATTGTATATCTTTAAGTGTATTCATGCATATGCATGAGGTTACAAGCTAGTTGCCTTTATAAATGAAATAGTTGCCTCAAAAACATTTTTTACTTTTTTTAAAAGTAGCTTTTAAGTCTTATGTTTCTTTTGAATTATCACGATTCACGAACAATATAAGTAAAAGCTTTGAAATTACATACATTTTTACATTGGCCCTCTATTAATTTTCAAGAGCCTAGTGATACATTGGTTTGCTTAAAAATGAATGAACCACATCCTATTCACATCTCAGGTAGGAGAATACTAACTCAAAATTTTTCTTCATGAACCCATTACACATAAGGTGGCAAAATCAATCCAAACTCATTTGCCCACCCAAACTCACCCATTTAAATGAGACGTAAACCCACCCAATTATGATCCAGGTATCATTTCTACAAATCACTTAACTCTAAAATACCCTAAAACCACTGAAAATTATCAAAATTCCCCGAAACCTAAAAAATGACCAAAATACCCCCGAAACCTAAAAATTTACAAAAATACCCCTAAACCTAAAAATGACCAAAATACATTTGAAACTTAAAAATTACCAAAATACCCCCCAAATCTAAAAAATGACCAAAATACCCCAAAACTAAAATACCACATAAACCGAAAAAATGAATGAAATACCCTCGAAACTTAAAACTGACCAAAATAACCACGAATCCTAAAAATTGAACAAAATACCCTTAAAACCTTGAAAAGTACCGAAATACCCCATAAACCTAAATATGACCAAAATACCTTCCAAATCTAAAAAATGATCGAAATACCCTTGAAATCAAAAAATTAACTGAAATACCCCAGAAACCTAAAATTTGATCGAAATACCATCGAAACCTTTAAAATGAAAAAATGCCTTTAAACCTGTAAGATGATAAAAATACACCCTAAACCTAAAAAATGACCAAAATCACCCTAAAAAAAAAAAAAAAAAAAAAAAAAAGAGACCAAAATACTCCCTAAACATAAAAAATGACTAAAATAACCCCTAAACCTAAAAAATGACCAAAATACCCCCTAAACTTAAAGAATAGCCAAAATATCCCCAAAACCTAAAAAATGACTAAAAGACTTCCAAAATCTAGAAAATTATTGAAATAGCCCCAAAATCTAAAAATTAATGAAATACCCCTAAAACTTAAAAAATTAGTGACATTCCCTCGAAACCTACAAAATGACTAAAATACTCTTAGAACCTTTAATTTGATGAAAATACCCTCGACAAATCCAAAATACCCCAAATCCCTATTTTGATAATTTTAGAGGCTTCAGGTGTATTTTGTTCATCTTATAGGATTAGTGGTATTTTGGAAATTTTAGATATTTTGAGGGATATTTTGGTCGTTTTATAGGTTTAGAGCTATTTTGGTCGTTTTAAAGGTTTCGGGGTATTTTTTTGTAATATTAGAGGTTTTGGGTTATTTGTGGTCTTTTTAGAGGTTTTGGGTTTATTTGGTTCATTTTAAAGGTTTAGGGGTATTTTCTTCATTTTATAGGTTTGAGGGTATTTTGGTCATTTTCTAGGTTTTATGAGGGTATTTTGGCCATTTTTTAGGTTTAGGGGGTATTTTGGTCAGTTTTAGATTTGGGGAGTATTTTGGTCATTTTTTTAGATTTTGAGGGTATTTTGGGCATTTTCATGTTTCAGGGTTATTTTGGTCATTTTTTAGGTTTCGGGTGGTATTTCAGTAATTTTTTTTTAGGTTTAGGTGGTATTTTGACTAATTTTTAGGTTTCCAAGGTATTTTGGTATTTTTTTAGGTTTCAAGAGTATTTCAGTCATTTTTTTAGGTTTAGGGGTACTTTGTAAATTTTTAGGTTTCAGGAGTATTTTGATTAGTTTTAAGGTTTTGGGAGTATTTCGATCATTTTTTAGGTTTTAGGGGATATTTTGGTCATTTTGAGGTTTCAAGAGTATTTCGATCAATTTTTAAGTTTAGCGGATATTTTGGTAAGTTTTTAGATTTCAAGGGTATTTTGGTCATTTTTTAGGTTTCGGGGAGTATTTCGGTCATTTTCTAGGTTTAGGTGGTATTTTGGTTAATATTTAGGTTTCAGGTGTATTTCGGTTATTTTTTTAGGTTTAGGGGTATTTCGTAAATTTTTAGGTTTCAGGAGTATTTTGGTTAGTTTTTAGGTTTTTGGGGATATTTCAATAATTTTTTAGATTTCGGCGGTATTTTGGTCATTTTTAGCTTTTAGGAGTATTTCGATCAATTTTTAAGTTTAGTGGGTATTTTGGTCATTTTTTAGATTTCAAGGGTATTTTGGTCATTTTTAGGTTTCGAGGGGTATTTTAGTCATTTTTAGGTTTCGGGGGACATTTTGGTCATTTTTTAGGTTTTGAGGGGTATTTTGGTCATTTTTTAGGTTTTGGTGGTATTTTGGTTAATATTTAGGTTTCAGGAGTATTTTGGTATTTTTTAAGTTTCAGGGGTATTTCGGTCATTTTATTAGATTTAGTGGGTATTTTGTAAATTTTTAGGTTTCAGGAGTATTTTGGTCAGTTTTTAGGTTTCGTGGGTATTCAACCATTTTTTAGATTTCAGGGGTATTTTGGTCATTTTTAGGTTTTGGGAATATTTCGATCAATTTTTAAGTTTAGCGGGTATTTTGGTCATTTTTTAGATTTCAGGAGTATTTTGATCATTTTTTTTTTTAAATTTAGGGGGTATTTTGATCATTTTTTTTTTTAAATTTAGGGGGTATTTTGGTCATTTTTTTTAGTTTCAAGGGTATTTTAGATATTTTTAGGTTTCAGAGATATTTCAGTCATTTTTTAGGTTTCGAGGGTATTTTGATAATTTCTAGTGGTTTATTTTTAGCATTTTTGGTCTTTTTTTTAGGTTTAGGGGGTATTTTGGTAAATTTAAAGAATTTCATGAGTACTTTGGTCATTTTCAAGTTTTAGTGACATTTTGGTAATTTTGATTATTGGGTAATTGGGTAGGTTGGAGTTTATCCATAATAACTGGGTTGGTTGGGTTTGGGTTAAAAGTAGTTAGTTAAATGGACAATAAATGGATAAATGAGTTTTATGTACCCAACCCAATTATGTCCATTCCAAATCCACCTATTTGACACCCCTAATTACACAGTAATTCAATAAAATGAATTAGAACTAGTTGGTTAGTTGGAATTTTGGAACAACAATCTTAGGCATGCCCTCAATAGAGCACCATATTCTACAAGCAACAGAAACAACCTTGCCAGTGCCTTTGGATAGCAAAAAATTCCCAAGAATGTATTTGGGATGGAAGAAAATCCTGAACACGAGGAGTGAAGCTAGAAAGTTTATAAAATTTAAATTGGTATTGGTAGTGATAAATAAATTACAAATTATTCCAAAAGTTTAAATTGATAGGAAATTGTAGTTTTAATCATTTAACCATAATTCTATCAGATAGTTCTATGAATCTTTAGTTGGATTGGCGGCACTTGGATGTAGTTTTATAACTTATATACTAAATATAACCCAAGGATAGTATAGATGCTGGGAGCCTGGGAGTTAATATTGAGGCCAAGGTTTCTACCATTTATATCGGTTGCCGGCTTGGTCTAATGCTTTAGTGGAAGTTCAGATTAAACTTTTTCTTGTGGAGCTCAAAAGTCATGACAAGCAATTGTGGGTTCCTTCTAAACCCAACATGTTCTCAAAGTCAACCTCATATACTTGGAATGCCATTAGATCAAGGAAGGAAGAAGTTAAAACTCTGGCATGGTTTCCTGCAGCTCTACCAAAACATGCTTTTATACTTTTATGTAACTAACTAACTATGCTCAATTGGCCTTCTAAGCTGTGTTTTCTGAAAAAATAGTTGGGAATGCAGAGATCATTTGTTCTTAGAGTGTGGTTTCACAAAGAGAGTTTGGTAAAAAGATCCTGGATCTTTGTTTGAACTCTAACCCACATACTGAATGGGGGAAGGCGGTGGATTGGGGTAGGTACAAATGGAAAGGGAGTGGTGTACAAGCTACTATTAGTAAGCTGTCAATGGGAGCTACAATCTAGTATAACATATTTGGATTCAAAGAAACAAAAATGTCCATAGTGAACAAGTTAAATCTGAAGAAAGTATTGTCCAGTCCATCAAATGGGAGATAAAAGTGCGTGTAGCTGCTGAAGGAAGGTTCAGTGGTCCTGGTTTCAATAGAGCTTTTAGTGTTACCGGGGTATATCTTGTGACTGTTCTGTATACTAGAGCTGATTGAATTGTAGTTGTAGCCTTGTTTTTTTTCTTCTTTATATCCATAACTGAGATTGTGTACAGATAAGCCATTGGGCTATGACATCTATAACTGAGTTTGGTAGTGTGTTCCACTAAAAGTTCCTGATTGATTATCATCAGGGGGGAAAAAAAAACAACCAACACCGCCTTGCCAGTAGATAAAATAAATAGCAGCATTCATGTAGCAAGCATTGCTGCATTTACATATTTAAAGTGCATAGGTTTTCATACCAATACAACTAACAGCATAACATATTGTGCATAGCTATGTTCACATGATGTACTGACAAGTGATACCGTCTCTCTCTCATATGTATTATTGAAGTATATAATCTGATGCAAAATGAGACATAAGTAACCTCGGCAAAGAGCAATTAGAGGGGAGTTGGATCTGGTGAGCCTGGATTCTGCCTGTCAATCTCTTCCTTCGGATAGACTAGCATCTTTCGCACCATGAGGCAAAATTCCCTGCATATATAAAGCAATATCACCAGATTAGCCCAGTTATACCGATATCAAATCAAACTCCAAGACACAACCAAACACATTTTTTGAGACTAATATGGGTTTTGGTCCTTAACTGCCATGGGTAATCTCCTATTGGCATCATTGAAGAATTTCTTGTAGAGTTGCGTAACACAAGCACAGTGTTGAAACTAGAACTAAAGCAAGATAAGAACTGTTTGTTAAGTGAGAAAGACTGAGAGAAAGGAATAGAAAATGAGAGAAAGGGAAAAAGATAGAGAGAGAGAGAGAGGGATTGACTGAAGAGGAAACTGCATTTCTTGCTTAATTATAAAACTGAGAGTACAATTGTATTTATAATACAATCTGCCTCATAAACTGAATAACAACTTAATCCACACTATACGGATCCATTCCGTGAAATTAGGAAACAAAACCAACTACTTAACTAACTGATCTTCGCACCAGGACTAATGGCTTCTTTACTCAACAAGACGACATCGTTCTGTCCACAGTGGCTTAAATAACAAACACATAAAACGGTGCGTTGCTCCTTTAGTGAAACGGTGCGTTGCACCTATGTTTAAAAGCTCGTCTTCAAACTCGCGCCTACGGCAAAATTTGCAGAAAAGCATATTTTTGGAAAAATACTAGCAAAAAAGCATGCGGATGGAACATTTTAGTAAGTTAAACTGGACCCCACCAGTCTATGAAACTTAAGTTTCAAGATTTTTCACAAGGAACTTGCATTTAGGAAAATCGAGTTCTGTTCAAATGGAAATCGAGTTTCCTAGACTTGATTTCCACGTTTTTTGGTTTTTATTTTTTATTTTTTGTCCATGTGAGAGATTGGGGAATTGGGTTGGAACTCGAGTTTAACAAGCTCGAGTTCCAAAAACAGTCCAGCTTCCTAAAATGTTCCATCCACATGCTATGCACCACAATTTTTTCTAAAAAGCTACTATTTGGCAAATTTTGCCTCGCGGCTACTGTCCATTATCAATCTGCTTCAATTTCTTTGAATTAGAACCACCACAATCACAAACATGTCCCCTTCATCATCTGTAAAGGTCACATGCCACCCACTGCTTCCATTGATCAAACTTCCTTTGAAATCAAACATATGGTCAAGCTCTGAAATCATTTCATCATACCCATCAAATCGCATTAGACCAACTGATCTTCCAAGAGCATTTCCATACTTGCGCACCTAGAAGAGTTGCAGTTTACAGTTACTCAGGATTAGCTTCTCCAATCAACTCAACCATAACAAGGATGTGAGAGGAAACAACTAGATTCCATGACTGCACCATTATGTTTCTAAGGCTACTTCAAAGAAGAATGACCTTAAATGCCTACTTCATATGCGCTATAATAAGCACTATCATTTTAAACTCCACAAGGGTCCCAATCAACATATCTAGAAATTACTTGATTACTTGCTCATATTTTAAGTGCAGGAACCTTAATCTCTGTGATGTTGCCGCAATCTGATAACTTGTTATTCAAGCTCAGTAATTGCAATTCAATTAGTACTATTTGCCCTGTAAGTTGTAAAAGAAATTAAAAACAAATAAATTACCTTTGTTCAACTCCTCTTAGTGATAGAACAATTGTTGCATTGTTTGTCCAGAAGAACATCTGAGATACTCTTAGAGGGCTCTGAAACCTGGATAGTTTGACAAACACTTGACTGAGATGTTGGAGGAACAGAACAAGGACTTGAAAGCTCACAATAAGTGGCTACTTGTGGTGAAGGGAGCTCCAGGAAACTATTAAATAGATTGACACCAAAGAGTCTGTATCTGTAACAGCCAGTTGGTGGGGCAAGCAGAGCTTCATTCTCATCCCTTGATTCAGAAGCCCTGCATTCCTGGTAGAATTGCTAGAGGTGACATTTGAAACTGAAGTGTTTCTGCTAGCTGCAACATTGTCATAGACTCCATATCCTGTAATTATTGGATGCCATTGGTGTGTGGGGCAAGGAGCCGCTATATTCTTACTTAAATATGATATTTTGTAGCTGTTACATTGAGACAATCATTCATGCATTGGACTGCATAGCTGATTCTCTAATCCCAAATGTCTATGGCCCTAATTAGGATTTGATGGGGCTACCAGATGTGGTGATACTTCAGGGGTTTGTGCACCCAGTTCTTGAGCACCAGTGTTCCTTTTATCTTGACCTTGAAAGACCCTTGGGTGTTTTGGACATGTATATTCAGCTGGATATTGAACCAAACCTAATAGAAAATAGAATTTGATTAGTCAGAAAATAAACTGCATTTGATGATATAGGCATTGAGATTAATACAAAAATATCTCCCAGCTTTCTGAAATACAGAGAAATCTTCCAATAGGAGTTTGAAATTCAGAACACAAGATACATTAGGGATACTAACCATCTCTACTCAAGCAAGAACACTCAGAAGAATGAATTAACTGGTTGTTTCCTATTTTGTTCGCATATGATAGAAGTGGACCTCTTGTAAGTAGATTCTATTAGCTCAATGTTCCAAGGTGCCCTTTCAGGATGCAAAAATGTGTCCGGTGTGGCGTCCCATTACACCTGAAAGGAGAAATAGCTTGTGAAATAATTATCATTGAGTCGAAGGATACTATAACTACAGAATACTGTTGAAGGGCCAAAAGGCATCTTGAAGTCATGAAAACAGCTTGTTACCTCAAGACACCTCCATTCTGAACCAGGCCACCTAATGCAATCAATATCTTTGTTACCAACTATAGTACCCATATACCTGGTTGGCACAGTAATAACATTCAGCCAAGAGAATGCAGAGGGCATATATATGTGCTTCAAAGCGGGAAGATAAGCTGCAATCGCTATTTTCATCAAACAATCGTTGGATAAAAGTCATAGTGTGACACGCTGCAATTAAAGCCTCTTCATTCATTCTTCTTAACTGCAGGGACATAAGCACTAACAATGTTGTATATATCTAGTTTCTTTTTCTTCTTTTCATTGGAGAGGGGGAGTGGGGTTGGAGTGATATGTCTTCAATATAATTTGAAATAAGGAAGATTAATTGTGAAAGATAGAGCCAAGTGGTTCACAAAGGCTTGTCTCAATAGTCAATACTCTCTCTATACTTTTAACACTTATATTCTACATTCTTCTAAAAAATTGCTTATTGGATACTGGGGATAATCAATCAAGCTATCATCACTTCTTTGGCTCTAGGGAGTCCCAATAGTGCACAGTTACTTACTAAAAAAAAAAGTAGTGTACAGCCCATCGCTCATTCTAGTCAAAACAGCTATATGATGTTCCAATTATGACTGAAGAATGTTACCTGAGCTATTTCTAAGAGAAATTGCTCCTGCTTTAAATTGGTCGAGATATATTATTAACTCTGTGTATGTTGTTGCGGTGGGGTGGAGGCTCACTGTTATATCTTTTCAGAGGAGCAATTAATGGATATCCAAATTCCTCTCTGTGTAGACAAACTCAATTTGTTATGTGTAAATTCATTAATCATGAGTTGTAAGCTTTTCCAATGAGCTTTAGCTCAACTGGCACTCTCTTCCCTTGCAACTGCTAGGTGGAGGGTGAAGTTGTGGGTTTAAGACTCACTGGGTGCATATGTAACTTAGCTAATAAATAAAAAATTACTCCATATCTCAACATTTGAAGTATCTGCCCATAATTGTGTTTTATTTATTTTCTATTTATTAGTTCTATGTCATTTGCATAGGTTTACTGCACCCATACTGCCCCAGATTATTCCCTTCCTTAGCAAAAACAAAGACAGTTTACTAGTACTGGAAGGCAGGTTTTAAAATATATAGCTGTTAATTGTTCCAGAAAAATGTAGAAATATCTTTCAAAAACTTTCAATGAGTTGAAGGTGGTTACTTTTGTGGCGCATTCATTGTGCCCATCATTAACTCATGTTTCATTAAGTCATAAGTTTTTTTTTTTTTTTTTAAATGCAGTGCTTTTAGAATGGTTTGTTATTAGACCATATATTTGATTCGCCAAATATACCAAGTTCTATTTGAGTATGAATGCTTCAGGGAAGTTTTCCTTTTTCAATCTAGGTGAGATGCTAGTGTAATTGTCATTGTTAATTAATGAATTCCATGTACATGGGTTGTGCCCCTGTAGCGCGTTTTTTAATGAATTAATTTTACTTATTAAAAAATCATTAGTCTGAACTTTAAAAAATTCATATTAAAACAATGGATGCAGTGCCTTGCATATGGAGCTGCTATTGCCTGTTATCATTAGAAATAGGTAGAGAGGATTCAATTCTAAACATGCAGCACCTTGCCTACGGAGCCCCAATTTCTCACTGTGAGCTAGATCCTTGGAACTTGAAATACTTAAGTTTACCAATTAGCCGAGAAATCATCAAGTTCCATTGTTAATCTTAAACTTTCAGTACATTGTGTCAATTTTCATATATTTATTTTATTTTAATGTTTCGATTAATTTACCATGTAAGCTCTGGTATAAGTTTCCTGAATTCAATGATGTCACTATCTATTTCTTCAATGATCTTAGGCAAAAGTGAAGAGAAGGGGAGATGATACAAAATATGTTGCTAAGGTATGCTCCTTCAGAAATTACCTTTGTGTTTTCTAGCGTCCTTAAACATTGTGAATTGGTGTATTATGTCTGGTACAACAGTAAGCATAAATGGACTTGATGCAGGATAACCAGAAAAAAACTAAAACAACAACAAAATAAAGAGATATGACCTAGGAGTCAACATCAAGCGGGAAAACCACTAGGAGTCAGTATCTAGGGTAGACCTGGAGTTAGCACTAGACTAAAGAAAGACCAAACGGCCATTTTTTTCATTCATCAAAATATCAACTATCTCCTCAAGGAGTACAATAAGTTGCTTATAAATGATTGTTAAACCTTAGTTCTAATTGACTAGGAAACCCTAATTGCCTTATTATGAAAATAACCTTGCTTCCAAATTATAATACTAATAGCCTAATAAACTATTAGGACCTAAAACATAAAAAATACAATTGACTTGCAAACATAAATAATACTAAATAAAAATCTTCTTGCATCTCCTGTATCATTCTCCCTTGGTTGGAGAAAACTCAACCTCGAGTTTTAAAGCATTGAAGGATTAGAATGTTGACAAATAACACTTGCTTCAAGTCTAAAATTACCTTAGGGAGCATAGGGAAAATAAAAACCTTGAATTCCACCACATCAAACTCATTTGGAATAACAAAGTCAATCTCTTCTTGAACCTTATGAACCATAGGAAGCACTGTGGTTTTAACCTCTTCGACGTCACCTAATGTAGATCTTCAAGGACTGTGGAGGGTTGATTAGAAGCACGTTCAACAACTTCAACTTTCACATCATGTGCACCCTCAAGCTTGCTGGGTAGTTTTTGAGTGGGTGCCATTATCTTTTCTAGTTGGGCACTAATCCTAGTGATTATTTGCTCCCCCAATGTCCACGAAATAGGTGAAACATTCTGATTTGCCTTTCTTATAATAGCAAAAAGTGAACTAAGAAGATCCAAGGAAATGCCTTCACTTTCGTTTATGACCAGACTCATAATTGTTTCCATGGCTGAAAGTACAGTAGGTGGATGGTTGGACCTAATCATCTTCAAGAAACTTTGAAACATCTCAACAACCAATGCATCACACTCAAGATCCATCATCACCAAACATAACTTGACCTTTGCAATGGTATCAAGAATTGAAGTCACCTTCTTATAAGAATGAGTAGACACATGAGACATATTTTCACATGCTACCATAATCAATTGAAATATTTCCTTCATTTGCTCATCCTTATATTTGTTATTCTTGTGATCTCAATAATGCAAGATACAGCTGCAACCTTCACATCCATTTTAGCATGTCTCAAAAGTTTATTATTGATCAAAGCCTTTACTGAGGGAAAAAGTGCATCTCGCATTGATTTGGATGGTACTTGCTCCATGTATCCTAACAAATTTTCAACTTCATCAAGAAGAGTAAGGAGGTCATCAATGGAGGAATGAGGGTTAAGGAGTCTATTCCCAGCCTCCTTAAGCTGCTTTTCAAGTTCATTATGAAAGGAAGTCTTTTTTTTTTTTGGCTCAGACTTAAGGGCACAAAACACAGAGATTGAAAGTTGAAAATGATGTTTTGAAATTTTTTTTTTTTTTTTTTTTTTTTTTTTTTTTTTTTTTTTAAAAAAAAAAAGAAAGAAAGAAAGAAAGAAAGAGGAAAGAAGTATAATGGTAAAGTAGTGGGGAGATAAAAAGGCAAAAAGGAAAGGAAAAAGTTGGAAGAAGTGTAACAGTAGGTGTAAAAGTAGAAGAAGAGGCAAATTATGAAAAAGCGTAAGGAAGTATAACGGTAAAATAGTGGGGAGATAAAGAGGCAAAAAAGAAAGGGAAAAGTGGAAGAATTGTAACAGTAGGTGTGTGAACTAATAGGGAGAAGAAAAGTTTTTTTTTTTTTTTTTGAAAATAGGGGGAAGAAAAGTTTAAATAAAGAAAAGAAAATATAAAAAATAAATGAATGATGTGGCTGCTGATGTGGCTCAACAAGAGCGTAGTAGCAATAAATGCTACACTTCAGCTTTTAGTAATATATAAATATAAATTGATTGATTGATTTTCATTCAAGAACATTCTACCCCATGTAATTCATTGCTTAGTTCAGCATTCATCTTTCATCTTTTATTTTGACAATAAGCCTCAATCCTAATGATTGTGTTTGACTTTAGTGCCTTTTGCTTTGACCCAACAATATAATTTTAAGAACCAAAATCATTTTGATGAAATTGTAGGCGAGTGACCCATATAACAAGCCACCAACACTCACGTCCCTGGAATCCATTTTACTTCCAAGGAGTCCTGATGCAGGAGATAAAATAAGATTTTTATTTAGTATTATTTATGTATGCAAGTCAATTGTATTTTTTATGTTTTAGGTCCTAGTAGTTTATTAGGCTATCAATATTTTAATTTGGAAGCAAGGTTATTTTCGTAATAAGGCAATTAGGGTTTCCTAGTTAATTAGAACTTGGGTTTAGCAATCCTTTATAAACAACCTATTGTACTCTTTGAGGAGATAGTTGATATTTTGATGAATGAAAAAAAATGGTTGTTTGGACTTTCTTTGGTTTGGTGCTAACTCTAGGTCTACACTAGGTGCTGACTCCAAGCAAAGCCTAGGTGCTGACTCCTAGGTCATATCTCTTTATTTTATTATTTTTTTCAATTTTGTTCTGGTTGTTCTACGTCATATTTGGTGTCAGAGCAAACACCGATTTGTTGAAGCATCACCACAGGAAAGAACTAGAAAATATCACCCAAAAAAAAAAATCATTGCCGTGTTTCTCATCCCATCAAACCACAATACCCACACAAAAGCCAACCACCATAAAGGAAACCAAATCCAGAAAACCCATAACCCACTCCATCAGAACAGTACCTGCAAGAATTCGTTAATACCAATCTCACCCCATTGTTCCAAAGCCGCTGCCCATAGCCATCACAAGCTGCCAGAAGGGCCAACCACCACAACCACAATACCATCAGAAGCCTCAGCCTCGCACGCCGCTAGTTCTACTGCAACGCCAAACCTACATCTATCCAATCTCATGAGGTAACCCATTGCCTTGTCTAAATTCCCCTATTTCCCTCCTTTAGCCATTTACATAACCAAGATTCTTGTTAAAAAATAAAAAAACAGCACATTTGTCTCTCAAAATTGTACCTGACCCATTAGCCACTCAAACACAATTTTACCCGACCCAAATAAAGAACCCAACACAACCCATTATAAATTTAGTTCAATCCAATAGGCCAGCACCAAATAAATTTATTAAAAAAAAAAAAAAAAAAGTCATCCTATTGCAAAACCCACAACCCAATCCTTTTAACAAGCTCTAAGCCCAACTTATACAACACCAGTTTTCCTTTAAAAGTAGAAGCCCTGGCCCCACACACACNAAAAAAAAAACTATCAACCTTAATTAGAGTTATAAGAGAGAATAAAAATTCACTGAGAGAGAGAGAGAGTACTCACAGTTTTGTGTGGAAAAAATATAAATTAAATGAGAAAACGATATCAAATTTATACAAAATAAAATGGGTAGAAGAATAGGCAAATTTAAAATAAATAAATAAAATTAAAAAAAAAAAAAAAGAAAGAAAGAAAGAAAGAAAGAGGAAAGAAGTATAATGGTAAAGTAGTGGGAGATAAAAAGGCCAAAAAAACTAATTAAGGTTGATAGTTTTTTTTTTTTAATATGTGTTTTGGTATTGTGTTTTTCTTTTTAATCCCATCAGAAAGTCTTCTCTTTCCCTTTTATAGCTTTGGTTGAATTTTAGTTTGGGTTAATATTTAATTTTTTTGGGAAACATGAATTTGAGTATGCCTACCAATTGTTTGAGTAATAAATTATTATAAAGTCTATTATTTATTCCTTTAGTTTCATTTTAATTTTGGTTAAGATAACATTGTAATTTTGTAATAAGTTTTGATTATTATGATAATTTCCTTATTCCTTAAGACATGAGAAATTTGAATAATAAATTTGAAACTTATAAAGTTTAGTTGTATATTAAGCAAATATAATACACTACAATAGAAGTTAGAAGAATATGGTTCACCTTAAAAAAATACTAATCAAACATAAAAATAAAAAAATAAAATAAAATGATATATTTGTAGAGATAAAAAGATTAAAAAAAAAAAACTTGTAGAAATTTTTTTTAAAAATTTTTAAAATGGACAATACTTGCAATAATGGTTTATATATATATATATATATTACACCTCTTTACGTAATTTTATATTCCCACATATCGCATGGGTCTGCGACTAGTATGAGAGACCTCATGCGGGAGAGCATGAGATTCTGCCAAGTGGCATCTTCTATGGTTAGCTCTTTTGTTTAAGCCATCTAGCCTTTTCTTTTTCTTTTTTTAGCTTACAAGTTATTACACCTCATCTATTATTACTCCTTCTCACCCTCTCTCTTCAATTGACTATAAAATAACGTTTAAACTTTCCAATATGTCTATTAGTCTTGCAAAACCCAAACGTATACTTAATTACACAAACTCATTTCATTTTAGCTCTTGCTATTTTGAGTTCTGACCCTTCTTATTTCCATTTCAATCTCCTCTCTTTCCCATACATTTGGTTAGACAATCAAATGTCACATCCCTTTTATTGTTATCTAATCATCCCTTTTATTCCTATGCATGCAATCTTATTTTAAATACTAATTATCAACCAATCACAAAATTATTTAATTAATTTTAATTTTTTAACCAATCAGAATTAATTTAAATTAATCATGTGTGGTTGGCTCTACCTAGACACAATACATGTTGACCGCGCAAACTTAATTATGCGATATCTTTCGATCCAATGGTCCGATTTGAAAACCAGAAACACGTTGCGACCGTTAGAATCTCAGGATCATTTTTATGATATGCAATGCATGAATTGATGCATGTAATGTAAAGACAAATTGATGCATGCTATGCAAGAACAAATTGATGCATGTTATGCAATCATGATTTTTGGGGTACATGGATTGGTCATTCAAGTCATTCTCCTTGATTAAATCATGGGTGCAAAATTGAGTGTCTATACACATAATTTCAAATTTATAGAAAAATGTATCTTCTATTTGAGAGAAAAAAATTGTACAATAGAAAACTATAAATATATTAATTATAATAAAAATGAAAACAAAATTTTATTTTGATATATGCCAATCGGTACTTTCTGATATTTTCAATGGAGATGTTTAAAGTTTATGTCCACCTTTGAACTTCGAACAAATCTATTTTTTGTCATAATTTTCCTTTAAAAAAATTTAAATTTTTTTTGTTGAAATATTTAATTAGTTTAAGAATAAATAATTTTAACTTCTAAAAAAGACAATAAAGTGTGGTGTATTGTGTAGCCACATTCAAATTTTTTTAGAAGCTACAAATCATAAGGAAGAAATTGTACCACTTGGCACAACACATTTTTAGGTATATATGAATTCCAACTCTACAGCTGGTGCAAGGGGTAGTAATTGATTTATTTAGAAATTAAGGATCCATTTGGTAATGTTGTTCTAATAATATTATTTAAGTGTTGTGAAAATACGTGTGAGTGAAAAAATGTTGTGAAAATACATATTTTATTGTTAAATAATGAAAGCTGTTATTTAAACAACATAATCATTCAGGCTCCATGTTTACCTTTAACCATTGATTTGACACATATTCTTTGATGTGCCTAATTTATTTAAAAAGAATCTTTTCTAGATGGACCACCTTTGCACTTGTTTTAATTGGAAATCCACCTGATTGTTTTATTCCTAATTCTTTCTTGGAGTTATCTACAGAGACAAGTCCTTTTTAAACTATAAAAGATCCGGTTGTTCATCTTTGAATTTTTTTTTTTTTTTTCCAGTAATTTGTTGTTTGCTCTTTCATCAGTTTAAAGGATTTATATTCTATTTTCATTCTTGCTTTTTCCTGTCTATCCCTGGTAGCAGCCTAAACTACATAGTTTTGATTTTTTTTTTTTTACTTAATCAAATATTAAAATTTTATTAAAAAATTAAAATTTATTTAATTTTTAAATCTTTAAAGGAAATATATATATATATATATACTGGGGAAAAAAATGATAATTTAGTTAAAAAATTTTAAGAATACAAACAGTAGTTAAAAAAAAAAAAACTGGTATTGAATCCAAATAAACCCAAATCTATAATTTATTGAAGTAGTGAAAATTCAAGAAACCCACCCTTCAAATTCAATGGAGCCTATGAACCTCCTCTTTAAGAGTATTAGCTAAAAAAATGTCATTTTGACACACTAAAAAAAATATTTTGTCTATTTTAATGTATCACTTTATTAATATGCCCTATGTCAAATTTCTTATTTTAACACATTACCATTAAAATAACTTAAAAAAAATCCTAATAAAAAGAAAAATATAATTTTGACACACTAAAAAAAATATTTTATTAAATTCCTTAAAAAAAGAAAATAAATAATAAACTCATCTGCATATAAAAAAAAAAATATATATATATATATATATATATAGAAAAGAGAAAGAGAGAATAAAACTCATCTGAGTTAAAAAATGTATAACTCTTATATTCGAGTGCAGTGACAAAAGTAATCTATATATTAAAAAAATTGCTCTTGGCTTGATCGGTTATAAGTATCAAAATTGTTCTAGAACAAGCTTGCGCATGAAATCTTCTGGATCTCACAGGAGTAAGCTCATGAGGTCCTCTTGTTCAGCAGGTTCGAGAAAAAAAACTATCTCACCAGCTTCAGCAGAATCGACCCCTGTTTTGTGGGCAAGATCGGCTTCTGTTGAGCTTGAAGTTGTGTGGGCAAGATCAGCTAATTCTTTTGAGCTTGAAGTTTGAGTGGCTTGCTGCTCTTTAGCTTGAACATTGATGATCCTTGGGACAGGATGGCTACAATTCTCTTTTAGCTTCAGCTTGTATTTTTGTATTATAAAGATTAATATATACAGTCAGTTTCTACAAGGAGTGAAAAAAGAAAAAAAGAAAAAAAAAAAGGGTACAGAAACTAAAACATACCTGAAGGTGACTAGTGTTAACGTGTATAATATTATGAGTTTTAGGTCCAATTAGATTACTTGTATAGCACTACACTCTTGCTTGTATTACACACATATTTACTTGCACTGCACTCATATGTCTCCTATATAAAGACATCCATGTATATTCTTTGATTAAGAAATACAATTCAATAGCATTTAGTATTTCTAACATGGTATCAGAGCCACTGCTCTAACTCTTTTCTTAGCAGTCTTGTCTTTATTGGTGTTACTTTATTCTCAACTATGCTTCCGCTGTCACAACAGTCGCCGCAGCCTTTGCCGTTGAACCTCTGACGTCTTCCAGCCGTTGTCTTTGGGTTCTAGACCTGCAGCTGCTATCGCTAAGGAGTCCCACACCATACAGACCACTGCATGTACCGTCACTACCTTGAAGATTACTCCGATCACATTTCTGCAGGTATCACTAAGATCGTATTCCTTCGATCTACATGCTGGTGGAAGCCTCGCAGCCATCAGAGCCCCACGAGCCCTCACGCGCCACCTAAAGGTTCTGCTTCAGCAGCCCATGCGCCACACGCGCCCTACGCGCTGTCTTAAGCTTCAAGCTGACGTCACTTGTGACGTCATCAGTGCCATGTTAGCCCTAGCTTATGTCAGCATCCAGTCATCTGCTGACGTTAGCACTAGGTCATACTGTTGACGTCATCTCCGCTGACCGTTGACTGCCTTTGACCGTTGACTTTGATTGGGCCGTTGACCGTTGACTTTTCAGGGTTGACTTTTTTAGTCCAGGTTCTCTTTACCTAGTTTTTCATGTAAATTTCATTTTTACAGTCTGTTTTTGCATATTGTGTCTCTAAATGGATAAAATTGATATTTTTCTTCCTCGCCCCATCAATACTATATTGGAGGGGAATAGGAATTACTTATCTTGGTCTCAAGTTATGCGCAGTTTTCTTAAGGGTTACATGATATGGCATTATTGTATTGGTGCAATCACTATTCATGTCAAATGGGCAAGTGAAGAAGATGCTACCTTCCTCAATCGCATGATTGAATGGGATAGTCACAACCACATGATCCTCACATGGATTCGGAACACTTCCATTCCCTCCATTGCTAATCTATTGGGCATCTTTGATGATGTAAAATCAGCTTTACCTTTCAATAATAGTGACTCTATCTTTAATAGTATTTTTGAGTTAAGTCATTTTGATGTTTGGGAACCTTCTCCTGTTACTAGTATTGGTGGATCTCAATATTTTGTTGTTTTTATTGATGATTATTCTCATTATAGTTGGATTTTTCCAATGAAATCCTGTTCTGAAATCTTACCAATATAAGTGACTTTGCAAAAATGGTTGAAACACAATTCTCCAAACGTATCAAAACCTTTCGATCTGATAATGCTCTTGAATATACTCAAAATGCTTTTCAAGTTTTGTTACATTCCCATGGCACTGTACATCATCTAACTTGTCCAGGTACCTCTCAGCAAAATGGTCGAGCCGAAAGAAAACTTCGTCATATTCTTGACACTCTTGACATTGTTCGTGCTCTTCTTCTTTCTGCCAAAGTTCCTGCCCCATTTTGGGGTGAAGCTGCTCTCCATGCTATTCATGCTATCAATCGCCTTACAAGCGCTGTTATCCATAATCAGACTTCGTATGAGCGTCTTTTTGGGTTACCCCCTGATTATCATTACCTTCACTCCTTCAAATCTGCTTGTTTTGTTCTCCTTCAACCTCATGAGCACAACAAATTTGAGCCTCGATCTAGACTTTGTTGTTTCCTTGGTTATGGTGAAACTCAAAAAGGGTATCGGTGTTATGATCCTGTCTCTCATCGTCTTCGTGTTTCCCATAATGTTGTCTTTTGGGAACACTGCTTATTTGTTGAACTCTCTCATTTTCGTTCTTCCCTGACTAACTTCTCTGTTTTAGAAATATTTCCAGATGAGTCTTATGTTCCTTCTACAAATAATCTTGATCCTCCTTTGGACTTCTCTCCAGATATTTTTGATGCTTCTCCTAGACAGGTTGAAGATAAACATGTTGATGACGAGCTATCCCACCTTGAGCCTGGGTCCCCCGCTCCTGCTCTGCCTAAAGATCCTCCACAAGACATTCCACCTCGCCATTCAACCCGGGTAAGATCCATTCCTGCACATTTACTTGACTATCATTGCTACACTCCACGAGCCTCAAACCTTTCGTGAGACCTCCACTGACCCTTTATGGCAGATTGCAATGAAAGAGGAACTTGATGCATTAACCAAAAACCATACTTGGGATCTGGTTACTCTCCTTCCTGGACAGTCTATGGTTGGTTGTAAGTGGATCTATAAGATCAAGACTCGCTTTGATGGGTCCATTGAGCGCTACAATGCTCGTCTGGTTGTAAAAGGTTTTACACAGGAGTATGGGATTGATTATGAAGAGACTTTTGCCTCAGTTGCTCCTATCTCATCCGTTCGTGCCCTCCTAGCTGTTGTCGCTGCTAGTAAATGAGACCTTTTTCAGTTGGATGTTAAAAATGTCTTCCTTAATAGGGATCTGAATGAAGAAGTCTATATGCAACATCCACTTGGTCTATCTATTGAATCAAATAATGTTTGTCGCCTTTGACATGCACTTTATGGCCTTAAATAAGCTCCACGAGTTTGGTTTGCCAAGTTCAGCTCCACCATTTTTCGCTTGGGTTACACTGCCAGTCCTTATGATTCTGCCTTATTTTTTCGTCGCAATGATAAAGGTACTATTTTGTTTTTCCTATATGTGGATGATATGATCATAATTGGTGATGACCTCAATGACATTCAAGAATTCAAGTATTTTCTCAGTCAGCAGTTTGAGATAAAAGATCTTGGACATCTCAGCTATTTCTTGGGTCTTGAAATCACTCGTTCCATCGATGGTCTTTATATTACTCAAGCCAAGTATGCTTTTGATCTTTTGTCTCGAGCTGGACTCACTAACAGCAAGACCGTTGACACTTCAATTGAACTTAAGGCGCATCTGACACCCTCAGGGAGGAAACCATTGTCTAATCCCTCTCTTTATAGACAATTGGTTGGCAGCTTAGTTTATCTCACAGTTACTCGTCCAGACATTTCCTATGCTGTTCATCAAGTGAGTCAGTATCTGTCTGCTCCACGATCGATTCACTATGCTGCTGTTCTGTGCATTCTTCGATACTTAAAAGGCACTCTCTTCCATGGCCTTTTCTACTCAGTTTAGTCTCCTCTTGTACTATGTGCATTCTCTGATGCTGATTGGGTAGGAGATCCTACTGATCGCAGGTTCATTATGGGTTATTGCTTTCTTCTTGGTTCTTCTTTGATTTCTTGGTGAAGTAAGAAACAAACTTTTGTGGCCCACTCCAGTACTGAAGCAGAATATCATGCCATTGCTGGTACCACATCTGAGCTCCTTTGGTTGCCTTGGCTTCTTAAAGATTTAGGTGTGTCCACATCCTCTGCTACTCATCTTTATTGTGACAACTAGAGTGCCATTCGTATTGCTTACAATGATGTCTTCCATGAATGAACTAAACACATCGAGATTGATTGTCATTTTATTCATTATCATTTTGTCCATGGTGCTCTCAAGCTCTTCTCAGTCTCCTCCAAAGATCAACTTGCTGATATTTTCACCAAGTCACATCCTAAGGGACGCCTTCGTGATTTGGTTGACTACCTCAAGTTGGTCTCACATCCATCTTGAGTTTGAGGGGGGCTGTTAACGTGTATAATATTGTGGGTTTTAGGCCTAATTAGATTACTTGTATAGCACTACACTCTTGCTTGTACCGCACACATATTTACTTATACTGCACTCATATGCCCCTTATATAAAGGCATCCATGTATATTCTTTGATTAAAAAATACAATATAATAGCATTCAGTATTTTTAACAACCAGAAATGCTCTTTCTAGTGAGCTCAGGAACATTCATGATTTTTTGAATATTCTTCGCAATCGCATCTGTTTGTTAAAATGAAAATAGATCCCAAGTGTGAGATGTAAACAATTCATGATGTTTAAATTGAATTCTGACTTAGCATAAAGTTTACACCCTACACTAATATCAGGCCACATCAGATGTTTTAAAGTTTAGTAATAAAAATAAAAATATAAAACTGAACCGCCCTAAAGTTTAATTCTAAAGATCAAGCACATTGAAAAACCTTGAAAACAATAGATATTCGAAGTAATAATCTCGCTGATATTGCAAAAAGGCTGTTACCAGATCCTATTTCCCAAATCCAAATTAAACAATACCTTTTTTTCTTTCTTTTTTTTTGAAAGTTTTGTCCAAATCAACTAAAAATGCTCCAAGTTGAAAACATATATTTTAGTCAGGTTTCAATTTAAGCTCTTCTCTTAACATGAAACATTCAAGTTGAAAAATACATACTCTCAATGCCTAGTTCCCTGATAGCTGCCGCAAATTTTTCGCGTAGTGACGCTGTCCAGACAAGAACTGACTTCTTTTCCAATTCTTTCTCATCCCCCTTCCGTGATGAACAACCCGCTTTAGATAAGTTTTGTTACCAATATTCTTCCGCACAAATCGATTGCCTCCTATTCTTCCCTGCATTCATTCTATTGCGGAATACATGGTGCCAGATGATGTCTAAATTTTTACTTGCAATTGGTTTGATCATATACTCCACGGCACCATTTATCAAACCCTTCACTATATACTCATTTCGCGTCTCATCCACAGACATCACTGTTTTTTTTTTTTTTTTTTTTTTGATGGGAAATACGTCAAAAACTTTATTAATCAGAAGAGATAACAAGTACATCCTGGTTGAGAGCATGTTCAAGGAAATAAGGAATCTCTTCAACCCAAACAGAAAGGTCTGCAATGCCTAAAGCATGTCTTGCAAGTAAATGGGCTGGCCTATTGCCATGACGACCAATATGTGAAAAATCAACACATCTGAAACAATGGGACACGACTATTGAGCTATAGACCAGTGCTGCTACTGATGATGGAGGAGGAGACAAGTCTTGAAGTGCATTAATCAACGTCAACGAGTCACTCTCAAGAGTGAAGTCTTGAATGGACATATCCCTTGCAAACAGAAGACCCAACTCCACAGCCTTAGCTTCAGCTTCGATGGCACCCAAAGGAGCTTCAAGTTTTCTGCTACATGTGTCGATCAGCTGACCCTCAGCATCCCTAATCAAGATCCCCACACCTGCCATGCGTTGCTCCTTAAACACAGCACCGTCTACATTAACTTTGTACCGGTTCGGAGAGGGAGGAGTCCATTTCGCAGGTGCAGCTGGTTGCTTCGGGCTTCCAATCTCTTCCACACATGCTTGGTAAGCATCTAAGTACTCCAACGCCCCTTGTAGCAATGCCTGACCAGATTTCTTCACCCCTCCATTCCTACACTCATTTCTATTTGACAGAGCACCCAAGCCACCACGATAAGCTTCTCCACGTCACTGTGCTCCCATTTTGCCATCATAACCACGTACCATAACATGTCCATGAACGACCCAAAGTGCTGGACTAGAGAATCCTGAAACAAAGTAGACAAGCACCAAATTTCACGGGCTCTTTCACAACTCCAAAAAAGGTGGCCTAATGTTTCTTCAGCTAGTTTGCATTCTTCACAGCAACTTTCCGAGAGTACTTTCCATCTAACCAGGTTCTCTTTCGTGGGTAGCACATCTCTGCAGGCTCTCCATGCAAAGTGGCGGATCTTGTGTGGGATATTCGGCTCCAAATGGCCCTCCAAAACCTCCTTAAATGACTCCCATCAGACCCAGATTCCCCTTGTGCATCTGATCTCAGCTCCATAGCCAGTTTATAAGTGCTACAGACACTAAAAAGTCCATTGTTTGTCAGCGCCCACACTTGCTTGTCTTCTGGCAGATTTGCACACAACGCAATACCACAGATCACATCCGCTTCATGAGGGAGAAAAACATTATGCACCAAATCAATTTTCCAAGCACCCTTTTCTTCATCAATCAGATCAGCAACTCTGGAATCCTCAGGTATGTTGTTTACTGGAGAGACAACTTCATAAGTAGAGGGAGAGGGCAGCCATTTATTCTTCCAAATCATTATGCTACGACCATTACCAACTTGCCACCGTCTACCTTTTTGAACTAAAGCTTGGGCAGCCATTATACTCCTCCAGGCGAAGGAAGGATTTCTACCAAGACTAGCATCAACAAACTCACAAGTTGGAAAATATTTGGACTTAAAAACCCTATACAATAGAGAATTAGTCCCAGTTTGGAGTCGCCAACCTTGTTTTGCCAACATAGCCAGATTAAATTGTTTTAGTTGCTTAAAACCCATTCCCCCACTATCCTTTGGAGCACAAAGTTTCTCCCAGCTGATCCACGCCATTTTCCGTTCCTCCTTGCATTGTCCCCACAAGAAATTCCTGATCAAGCTTGTCATCTCATCACAAAGAGAGTCAGGAATTTACATCAGTAACTTTATATATAGTATGAAAATAATTTACTCTAGTTATCTATATATACTATAAAATCCTAGCAATATATTACTACAACAGTTTATCCACACTTAGTAGTGGAGCTAAGATTTAAGTTGAGGGGAGGGGGGCAAAATTTATAAATAACTTACAATTATGCACATCGTGAATGTATTTGACACAAATTTGAAAAATTATAATTTATTCATTTGAATATTAAATAGTATTTTAATGAAATTATGTTTTGTTTTTTTAAAAAACTTTCACGAAAAGAAAGTATATTCATTTCGTTGTATTAATCTATTTAGTTTTTACAAACTTTTTTTGGAGAAACAAACACACACAAGAAAGAGGAAAATTGAAAGAGTTTTGCTCACACAAGCATTAGTTTTCAAAGTTAAAAATCGAGTTATGAATGAAATGATGTGCAATTTTATGTAATTTTGATTAATGAAGACTTATAAAATGCTCAAATTATTTTATTAACAATGAAATTTTTCTTATAAAAAAAAATTGCTCAAAATATAATGTGTGAATCTATAATATAATATTTATTATATAGTTAGCTTCAAATTCCAAGCAACATGGTTGCATGCATGATATTACAACACCATGCTTCCGTGTCAAGCCAATAACTTTATATTGGCTACACTCTATAGCACTCAAACCAAAAATAAACCCATTGGAAATCATCCCTGAGCCTTTATAACTCTACCATGCCTGGTTTAAGAAATTCATGGTTTTGAAAAAAAAAAAAAAAAAATTAAAGAAACGCAATATTATCAATTGCTAAACAAAATAAAAATAAAAATAAAAAAGAAAATTATTTATTTACAATATACCATTAAGGTAAGATTTACATTATAGACTAAGTAAATGTTTACAACATGCAAATTTGTATAATATTGTACCATTTTTATAAATATATATATACAATGTTTTATGCAACTTTTAATCTACAATTACATTGACAGTAGAATTGGGGGGGTTGTACGTATGCTATATAAGAAAGGACCGATTTCCTTCAAAAAAAGACAAACAAACAAAGGTCCAAATCACACGTCTCAAATCAAATAATTTTCTTTTTAAAAAAAATGAAAGGTGAAGAGGTAGCCACATGTCCAAGGGTAGTGTCTGACTCCTGTCAATGCCATAGTGATAGAGAAAAAGAAAAAAAATTGGCTTTTAGGTACTACTTGCATATTCCCAAACGTAAGAGATCATAGCAATATAATTTTTAAAGTACTGAGGTCGAACCATAAGGAGCGGGGTAGATTCAAAGATAATGTAATTAAAAAAAAAAAAAAAAAACTATTGGTGAAGATGAAGAATAATTTTTGCCTGGTAATTGTAAACAAGAATAACAGTGATAACTGATTTAAATTAATAATGTAAATACTAGGGCATCGAGGTGCTTCCTTATATCGATATGAAATTCTTTGTGATCTAAGAAATTATATATATCATAACTGATTGTTCTTATACAATTAAATACTTATAATTCAATTGAACTGAGACAATTCAAAAACGCATGATAACTTAGATTAATAATGCGGTTAGAAAAATTTTCAGAAAAACTCATTCACTTTAAAACCTGATTTCTATTTGAAACTATTAGAAATTTATTTAAACAATAAGAAAAACATGATTGAACTTATTGAAAGCATAGAAGAGCAAATACATCAAAAGAAATCTAATTGAATAATCAAATATGTTGTTGAAAAAATCCTAGAAAGAATCATATTAAATATTCATACTGTATAGAAGAAACATAACTCTAGCTCTAACAAAGAGTTTAGGCTGCCATTAGAGAAATGAAAATACAAGATTTTCTCTCAAATTCGTTCTCCAAAGCCTCCATTCAAAACCCTAAAGTAAAAGTGTCCAAAGAAAATAAAACTTTTACTATTTTTAATTTTCGTCCAAGTTTACAGCAGTAACTTGTGAGTTAATTTCAACCTTTAAAATTTAATAATTTCAAAAAACTCAAAACTGTAAAGTTGTAGATATTTAAGTCATGGTTCTAACCTATCTGGTCTCGTGTCAATTGGATTTTTGAGGAGAGTGATACGCCTAAAATACTGATCAGTGCTCAAATCAGATTTTTCCTTTTTAGATTCCATTTCTTTGATTTCTTTCCTTATTTGAAGCTTCCAATCATGGTAAACGATCCAAGCACTCCAGCTGCACCTCCTTAGACATTTAAGCATGATCCTTTAGCTCCACTTTAATTCTAATTTGGCCTCCATTCTCTTACAAATTCTTGTAAACTCATCTTTCTCACATGATTTCCTGAAAGTAAAGAATTACACACAATGAATGACATCTTATTCAAGAAATTATGTAAAGATAAATAATAGGGATTAATGCAAATCATGGCTTAATTATACAAATTAAGCATAGTAATAAGGAGATAACATTTACATAAATATATAACAAGTACACATTTTAAGGCGTCATCACACTCCCCCAACTTAAATCTTGCTAGTCCTTAGCAATCCACAAAGCATCCATGTCTACTAAAAGTAAAAAATTAAAACTAAAATACAACCCACTTTCGTAGGCTACACGACTGCACTTCCCATGTGCAGCAAATCTTTGACCCCTAGGTCACCCTAATGCTCTCAGGAGGGTTTGTAATGACTTTACCCACAAAAGTCAAAGGTTTCTTGAAAATTCCTGCAACAAATATTAGTCTGCTTTCTCATTATATCATACAAATGAACTTTCAATTTTGAGTTGGGATACTATTCATCATATTAAAGAGTTTTCATTAGCTTCACTTTTGAAGTGTGTGTGTGCATAGCCCATCCAATCAAACCAGCTTTTCCAAACATGCATAGACCAAGAATAATCTATATTAGAGCCTCTACTCCAAAACCTCTCTTAAGTCAACAACACTCTGAAAGAACACACATAGAAGTAATGGTTTTTCTCTTCAAATCACATGTGAACAAAAAGGAAAGAAGAAGTTTTAAGAATATCACATGTGTATACAAAATTAGCCGCTAAAACAACAAAAAAAGATCTCTTGAAAAGGATGTTGAATTCCTAGAAACATGAGGTTAATACCATTCTCATCCCTAGTTTTTATCCCAAACACATACTAGCCATACACCTTTAGGATGAAGTAGTACTTTTAGCTCAGTGGTAGTATAATCTTATGAAGGCAAACTACTCTCTTTGAAATATGAGGTATATGGATCAAATGCAGAAAATTCAAACCAAACCCAACTCATAGCGATAACAACCAAATTGAATCAAAATAACCTTTACTCAACCATATAACCCTTCTGAAATACATGAAAGATGTGTAAGACACTAATGATTTATTGATTGATTATGTATGTCTCCTCTTTCTTTTTCTTTCTCTTTTTTTTTTTATTATTTTTTTTTATCTTTCTTTTCTCTTTTTTTTTTCTTTTTTTTTTCTTTTTCTTCTTTTTGATTTTTTTTTGAAGAAAAGAGAGATAATGGTGGTGTCTAAACACATCAATTGCTCAAAACTTGAACCCCCATGAGAATGCCCATAAATAAAAATGTTTTGTGCAATTGTAGAAGTATTTCTCACGGCTCAAATGATGGTGACAATGGTTAATGTAAAGGTAGGCTGAATATTTGTTTAACTAGTGACAAAAAATTGGTGGTCTTAGGCTCTCATCTCCTAAAATTCCACATAAACCAGCATGCCTAAGGACAAAAATAAGTAGGATCATGATATATCTCCCCATAATGTTTCCAGTAGTTAACCAAAAAATATAGAGATCTTTTACAAAAATTGAAGCATATGAGAGAAATTTAAGAGTTCAAACAAAGATATACTCTCACAAAGAAAAGTAAGGCTCAAGAACTCTCTATATTAGTTGAGTTTCAGCTTATATATATAGCTTGTTCATGATCCATGCATATCCAACATCCAACCATCTGCTAACCTAGCTATTGTGCTCAAAAGTTTGCAATTGTGCTCTTCATGAAAGAGCCTTAATATAGCAAATAGTATAACTAACTCAACATTATTCATTCCATCACATGATATAAAAATAAAGCTTATAATTCTTCTGCATTCAAATTCAAGGTTTTTTCTTTTTTTTTGTGGAAAAGAAAGAAGGAAAAATCATGCAAGGTGTAGCAAAAAGTTTAAACCTCTCTCCCCAACTAAAATATTGCATTGTCCTCAATGTATTAAAGCCAAAACAAATTCAAGAATAAAGGGAAGAAGTTACCTTAAGCATTTAAATTGTTTTTTTTTTTTTTTTGAAATTTCTTTCACACATACAAATGTTAGCTCAAAGTGTTATATGGCAGTGACGTTTTTTCTTATTTCAAGAAAAAAAAATTTTAAAAAGGGAGAGAGGTAATGTGTGCCTCGAAATTGGACATAAGCAGGTCTATTACTTGAGCAACTAAATTTACCTAGTGAGACAGTCATAAAAAAATAAAATAAAAACCCTTGCCATTGAGTAAGCACTAGCATAAAAAGTAGCAGTCTGTTTGGCCATCCAAAAATGCTATTGACTGATTCAACATGTCAACATAAAATAACAGGATGTTTCTAAAAATTTCGTTAATTTGATCTACAATATCTTTATTATTTTTTTTTTTATAAGCAAAAAATTTTATTAGCACAGACACCAGAAACAACCTAAGATGCAAATAGCAAGCAAAAGTACAAAAAACCCAATTCTGTACTAGCCAAAATGCAACACAATAGCTCTCAAACTCTAAAACTAGAAAACACTCAAAACAAAATTCAAAATTTGATTCCGAGATGCTGCAACAGCTACAGAATTACAACTTAGTTGTACACCACATAGAAAAGAAATGAAATAGAAAAAAAGAAATAGCAACTCTATTCCCGTGTCCTCCCTAGGACATAAAAGAAAAAATTTATTTCTTTTTAAAACTCCTTCCTCCTTAAATACATAGTTGTTGCCTTTTTCCTCTGCTAACCAATAAAATAAAATAAATAAAAATAAAATTTCAACACCACACTAACAAGAATTCACACCCCCTAATGAGTAGAACACAAAGCCACAAGTTTTGGAAAAACTGAATCCCTAAAAAGCATTTCAACAAGCACTTTCTGTGCCACTTATATGAAAGAGCCATTTTTCTTTATTATTTTTTTAAGAAACTATGAAAGAACAAAATTGGTACCTCACCAGCACAGAAATTTGCCAACGTTACAGTGAAATGAAATTTAAGCGCGAAATTTCAAAATTTTCTCAAAAAGAAAAAAAAAGAAAAGAAAAGAAAAAAGGGGCACAAAACAATGACAGAGATATTAGGGTTTTGTTTGATTCTTACCCTAAACAAAATCAAACGAGTTTATCCCTTAAAAAACCCTCAGCAGTAAGTAAACGAGGACGCTGATGGGATGATGTGAAGTTGATGGACATGGGAGAAGAAGCAATTTGAGCTTCTTTTAAGAGAAGGAAAAAGAAGGAGCACATGACAGAGGATATGAAGTTGAGAAAGAATCACCTAGTTTCGGTTTTTTTTTTTTTTTTTTTTTTTTTTTTGGCTTTTACATAATAACCTAGTCTCCCAGTAACAGGTTTCGCACTAAACTTAAATCAATGATCACAATTAAAATAACACCAATTAATGGTATAGATTTGGGTGGGTACCGTAGCCACTAAAAAAATAAGGGGTACAATAGAATGACTGTAGAGTCATATCTCATATGTACCTAGAAGTATTTAGGATTAGGATTTTCTAAAATGTGTTATCGAGTTCATACTACATTTTCTAAAAAGTTTTGCAAAAAGTCTTTATGTTTTTGCAGGGCCGGCTTAACAGGTGATGCAATTGATGCAATCGTCTAAGACCCCCAAATAAAAGAAGGCCCCCAATTGTTAAAAAAAAATTATATATATATATAATATATTTATCTATATATTTTGTCAATAAAATGGATTAAAAAGGCCCATTGTATCCTAAAATGAAAAAGATTAAAAAGGGAAAAATTAGAAATAGTCAAACTTCAGCTAACAAAATTAAATTTTAGGAGACAAATTTATTAACTCATTTTTGAAATATGCTAAAATCAAAATTAATAACAGACAAATTCATTAATAATACAATATAATTGTCTTGAAATATGCTAAAATAGAGATTATAACTTTCAAAAACAAAAGAAAAACCTCTCATCTCTCTGCCTCTCCATCTATATTCTTACGGTCTTACCTTTCTTTTCTTCATCTTCATCTTGATTATTGATCCTTTTCCGTAAACTTAGTCAATCAGTCTAGCTTGAAATTTTTCTTTGTTGATTCCAGCGTACTAGTCTACCAGTCACCACTTACTAGAGGTATTTTTCTTCAGTTCTTCCCCTCTTTCTCTTTTTCTTTCCAAAATGAAGACTCAAAGTCTTCTATTTATTTAAGATAAATTATATATATTTTTAGTTTGTTTCACACTGCACAATTGTTTAATGGGATGTGACACGTTTTTTGCTAATTACTATGATAGCTTTTCTGCCCCTTAGCCCCCTCTTTGGACCCTTTTCTGCCATGATAATTGATAGGACATGTTTTTTCTTTAAAACATAGCCATAGGATGATAGGAGTAGTGGAGTACAGGCTAGACGGTTTCTCACTTTATAATAATAGATAAAGTGTCAAATTAAAAAAAAAAAAAAAAAAAAAAAAAAAAAAAAAAAAAGGTGAGAACCAATGGTAAAAAATGCACCCAAAAATGCAGCCACCCACTGCAACTCAAATACCCAGCCACCCATCACAACTCATAAAACCAACCAAAAGGCCCAAATCAATAAACCCATGTAGTGGTAAAAAAAAAAACCTAGATCTAAGAACCAGTTGGTGAGTTGATGAAGGTGGAGGTAGAGCCAGTGTGATGGTGGTAAGAGAATCGGTGGAGTAAGAGCTGGTGTATGGTCAGATCAAAAAAAGAATCGGGTGGTTTGAGTGGTTGAACCAAACTCGGTGGGTAGAGGTGTGGAGGCGAGTCAGGTGACGATGGCAGAGGTGAGTTGGCAATGAGAGTTGCCGCAGATGAGTGGCGCCGACGAAGCTGAGAGTGGCTTGGTGGCTTTGGTTTGTGGGAGGGAGAACTTGAGAGTGAGAAGGGAGAGAGCATGAAAGGCACTAAGGAGTGAGGTTTGATGGAGTATCGGGGTGAGAGCTTGAAAGAAAATGTAAAATGTTTTACCTAAATTTGAAGTGTAAAATGTTTTACATAAATTTGCCTAGTTGATTTAGTTGATTGAAAATATTTTACTTTTGACTAAATGTTTTAATGCAAAACAAACATTGTAAAATAAGAAAATACTTTTTTGAAAATATTTTACGTCAAAACAAACAGAGCGTTTAGTTACTGTATGCTCCAACGGACAAGATGCACTGTCATTAATTCGCCGAAACAAAGAAATGTACAATATTATTTTAATTGTGTTTGCATGCTAGGAATGAGTGGATTAAAACTCCTACAACTCATTAATATGGAGACAAATTTGTCTGTAATTTGAATTAGCTAAATTTTTAATGATGTGTGAGTGAAGAAAGCATTTGTTTAGGTGTAACAATGTACTTACAAATTACGGACAAATTCGTCTCTATATTAATGATGTAAGAGTTTTAATCCACTCATTCCCGGCCTGAAAACATCTAATAAAATAATATCGTACATTTCTTTGTTCCGACGAATTAATGACAGTGCATCTTGTCCGCTAGAGCATACAGTAACTAAAATGAAACAAACAAACAAAATTAAAAACGTAAATTTATGTTTGTTTTTGATTTGTGACAAACATAATCACAATATAATCACCTACCATTACAAGAATAAATTGTCCGAAGCATCACTTCTAAGATCCTCAAACGCATCTGCATATCATCCACCACTAGGATATGTAGTTTGTCCAGAAACATATCACAGATGTGCGACATTATTTCTATAAAATATATATATATATATAGAATTTTTTTTTAAATTTTTTATTTGAAGAGGAGTAAGGTTATTAATAAGAAGGGTGGTAGATGATTAAAAAGAAGGGTAGTGGGACTAGCCTGCACTCACGCAGAAGAAAAAAAAAATACTCTCAACTAATTTCTTTAACTACAAATGGAATACCTTATCAGCGTCAGTTCTTGTTGCATTATAGAATGAAGAGTCTATTAGTCTATGAGCTATGCATATCCGAGGAAGTCTAAATGTAACTAGATACGCATTTACCCAAATTGTGTAATTACCGCTATGAAAATCTTAACTTTATATCCTTTTATGTTAAGTAAACTTCTTCATGGCAATTTTATTCTACAAGCCGTGAGTTCAATTTTTTTTTTATTATACTTTATTTAGATATTAAAGCAAGAATATACAAAAAACTTAAAAGACCTTTTGTAAAACTTTTTAGAAAATGTAGCATGAACTCGATAACACAATTTTGAAAATCCTAATCCTAAATAAAGTAAAAAAAAAAAAAAAAAAAATTGTACTCACGTATTCAAGTATTCAAGTTTGTAAACATGTTTAAGGCTGACTAAAGTTGGCAACCCAGGTACTGATTTTCCTTCCAGAGATCCATACACTAAAAATCCACCAAATTTAGGACCCAATAGTTGGCTTATTAGACCTGTGCTACCCACTGCAATAGCAATAAATGGCACCTGGAGATACACATAGAAGTAGTAAATGACTAATGTTGTTTATACTACAGAAAGAAAACTAAATTAATTTAATTCGAAAAAATAAGTAGAAAGAGGAATATCTGATATTCCTTTATGCCTGAAAAACTTTTGAAAACAAAGAAAGTACTAGAGGTGCAGGATGAATTCTAACTCTGCTTTTTAGTTTTTGCGTTTAAGGTTGTTTTGAAATGCTGCATTATAGTGTTCTAGAGACCATGTTATATCTTAAGCCATGAGTCTTTCTAACAAATGCTACTTTTTAGTGTTGCATTGTATTAGGAAACATATAATAGCAATAGAGAACAGAATTTATCACAGTAAACACAAGAAAGAGAACTACAGACCATTAAAGAATGTTACAATGAATACTTGGAGAATCTCACAACTAACATATAATGAATACTTGCAAATTTGTGATGTCCTTGTGAAAATTTGCGCCCCATTAAGAATGTCACACATACGAGGAAAGTAATACGTAACTTAATATGCATGCTGTTGAATTTCTGCGTTTAAGGTTGTTTTGAAATGCTGCATTATAGCGTTCTAGAGACCATGTTATATCTTAAGCCATGAGTCTTTCTAACAAATGTTACTTTTTAGTGTTGCATTGTATTAGGAAAAGGAAAGCACGGACGCGGCGCCAGAGGCGCCGCACCCGCGTCCTGCCACGTGGTGAAGCCGACTTGCGCCGACACGGCTCAACTTGGGCCGACTCGGGTCGATTCGGGCCGTTTCGGCCGAAACCGCCGATATGGCCGGTTCAAGCCGAAACTCATCTCTCTTCTCTGTGCTCTCCCTTTCTGCGAGTCTGGGTGTGCTCGGCTTCAGGTGTGCTCTCTCTTCTCTGTGCGATTCAATCGACGAACTCATGGCCATGGCAGAGGCGGCTGCTTCTTCTTCTTCTTCTTCTCCTTTCTTCGCTTTCTTCGTTTTGTCCGCTCGTCCATGCCTTGTTTTCCTTGCCTTGTTTTATGTGTTCTTTTTGTCTTGGGAACCTAGCACGTGACTGGGTGTAAAAGCTTTATTTCTATGGCCCACACGTAATATATGAATAATAAAACTATTTTAATATTTAAATTGAGCCTGCGTTTTTAATAGTAATTTTTTTAAAGAATATTTTAATAGTAAAATTATTTTAACAGCATTATTTTAATTATTGGATAGATATTTAGACTTGAAATTGATAAATTAACTGAAATTAGCTTTCAATTTTGTGGAATGTTTTAGTTTCAATTTTGTGGGTTGTACTTAATTTATGAACATCATATTTTAGTTATTATCTACTATTGCTTTTAAATTTGGTATATGTTTATATAATGTGAAAAAGTATGCTTAGCAATATATTAAAAATATAAATAAAAATATTTTTAATAATTTTTTAATCACCGAATCCCGCCGCACCCGTATCCACCTTTTCCAACAATAGCCGAGTCCTACACCCGCACCTGAGTCCCGAAACACATTCATGCTTCATAGAATTATAATAGCAACAGAGAACAGAATTTATCACAGTAAACACAATAAAGAGAACTACAGACCATTAGAGAATGTTACAATGAATACTTGGAGAATGTCACAACCAACATATAATGAATACTTGCAAATTTGTGATGTCCTTGTGAAAATTTGCGCCCCATTAAGAATGTCACAACTAATACGAGGAAAGCAATACGTAACTTAATATGCATGCTGTTGAATTTGTGACATCAATTGTATTTTGTTTATGGACCGTTAAGGGTAGTTTTTTTTTTTTTTTTAAAAAAAAACCTGGCAATGAGCAAGCATCTGGAAAACCGGTGCCAAATCTGTGATATAATCCACATCAATAACAAGCTTAATAACATCTGCTCCAGTTGATTGCATACATGCAATCAGATTAACAAGTCTTTCATTTGAAGGTTTCCCTCCATTCACATAGCTTGAGACAATTATTTTGCTATTGGCACGCTTGTACATGCATTCAGCCATGCCAATATCAGAAGCCACCTGAAATTTTTCACTTTAGTTGGGAGTATTAAAGAAAACAACAAAGCTAAATGAACTTTAGATATAGTTATATATGGCAGAAACAAATATTCAGACCAAATTTCAATGTACTAGTTTAGGTTTTCAACACTATATGTCTTACATATTAACACAAATGAAGACAGAAGTTTAAGACTTAAGATTTACATTATGAACCCGAAATTAAAAATATAAAATAGTGTAGAGTGAACTTCTTGTGGTAGTTATGACAGTTATGTAAGGACAAGTCAATAATTAATACTTCATAGTTTATATTCCAAAGGGAGGAGGGATCTAATCATCTAAATATCAAGGGATGACTACCTCAAAATCCATTTCAACGAATTCAACATCTAATTCAAGAGCCAGTCTCAGAACTTGCAAGCAGGTAGTCTTGCATTCTCCTTTGCCTGAAGTCCTTAATGATTTGAGCCTATGAATGGCAATTGTGGTAAATATCAAGGAATTTTTAATAGTTAGCAATTAGTACAGCTTTTATTATAATACTAATTTAAACATGTTTGGTTTACTTCTTTATTCTTACTTTCCTTGTTATTGTCAAAATGAACTCCGAGATTTAAAATTCTTAGAAGTTCTTTAATTTTAAGGGTGCTACACAATTTCATAAATCGTGTGTGCTTGAATTATATTTGTTAATATTTTGTAGGAAACACTATTTTGCTGAAAAAAATGTCATTTAAGATCTTTTTCTTTTTCTTTTTTTTTCTTTTTTTCCTTTTCTTGTGAATAATTATAAAGAATCCTCTCATATGCATTCTTTAATCTGGTATGGTCTCTCCAATATTTGATTTTGTTGAGTTTTTTTGTTTTTGTTTTTGATTTTTGTGTTTCTTCCCCCTCACTTTTGGCTACATTGAGCTAGAGAAGAAACCTCATATTGGAATTGAGCTATCCGGACATGCCACTAAGCTATGAGACCTTTGAAGTGAATTGTTGGCTTTTTGGCATGGTGATCAAGGCCCATTCAATTTGAACTTTGAAGTACACTCACAAAAGTTTTTTTCTTTTTTGTTTTCTTTTTTTGAAATTTAAGAAATGGGCTGCTGCTACCTTCCATTGTGGGTGGGGATACACTCGCTAAAGTAATCTATTTGCCCATCAAAAAGCAAAGTTTTACTAATGAGTTCCTTTCAACTTGAAAGTAGAGATAAGCCGAAAAATTTAGCTCATCCCAAATGCATACTACATCTAGAAGAAGATTGGGATGATATCTATTTGACTTATTTCTTTGTCCTTTATGTAATTTTAGATACTAGAACCGGCCGGTTTTCTCATATAAATTAAGGAAGCTTCAATTTGCTAATCTTCCACATTTTGAGGTCAAAGTTTACAGTAATAAGTAATAACCATACTAAGCTCCATTATAGGGTACTGGATTATCTTACCAACCCCAATTTCAAAAGAATTAATTATGGCTTATTATTTAAATTAAGGAATACTTCGTTTAATCTTTCAGTGGAAGGCAATTAATCACCACTTGCTTTATAGGGCCACATGTTGAATTACAAGAGGTTTCAGGGTTTCCCAACTAAACCGAATTACAAGAGGTTTCAGGCAAATTACTCACCGATCTCCACCGCCAGAAACCCACGGCCCACCACGCCAATCCACCAAAATCCTCAGCCCCTTGACCACGATGATCTTGCCTCCGTAATTGTCCCCACAAAACTCTCCTTCACCGCCGCTCCAACACCTTTTATTCAGGCCCAAAGCTCCAACACCTTCCCTAAAGACGGAGAGAGGGAGACAAGAGAAGTCAGAGACAAATTGAGAGAGAGAGAGAGAGAGAGAGAGAGAGAAAGAGTCTGACACAGAGAGAAGAGAGAAAGAATAAACGGGATTAAAATATTATTAAACCAAGTTATTGATGAGCTTCTCAACCTCAGAAGTGTGGGAGAATGACATGGAATCTATGCAAAGCTCCACAAGGTCTGCACACTAGCAGGTTTTTCTTGAATGCCATTATTATTTGAGATAGATGACAGAAAGACAAAGATAGAGAGAGTGAGAGAAGTGAGAAATTGAGAGAGAAATTTTAGAACCTCACTAGCCACCAATGAGCAAGCTTGTTTATTTATAACAGATATGTCACTGTAACGTAAAAAACTAACAATGATTGGATTCAACTAAAAATAATATTTTATAAATAGGAATTGGCTACATGGCACAGAACATATTTCACCTCACCCTTGAGGTCACCTAGTGCTAGGATCTCCACTTGCACACATTGTTCCAAGTTTTTTTATATTACACTCATATTGCTAATAGAGTACACATATTTTGTCTATATAAATTGACAGTCCCTTATTTATTTTTATACGATTTTAATATACAATAAGACTGTGTTTGAGAGGGGCTGTTGGTCTCTATTCACCCAGCATGAGTTTGAGAGAGCTATTAGAATATAAGCGTAATGAGCTTAGGCCAATTGTTCTTTTTTTTTTTTTTGGGTGGGTATTGCACTCATATTGCAAGTAAAGCACACATATCCTGTCTATATAAATAGACAGTCCTTCATATATTTTTAATACACAATAAGAATATGTCTTTAACAAGAAAATTAAATAAAGCAATCAATAGTATCAAATATAAAAGACGAAAGTGAGTTTTTTTATTTATAAAAAAAAAAAACAAAAAAAACTAGTGAGGTAGACATTGCGGCTAGAAGCCATAATTTTGCAAAAGAGAATTTCTCGTGTGTGAATTGAGTCTAAAAAGGAGAGAGAGACAACTCAGTTTCATAGTACGTATGTGGTTGAGAGTAAACAAGAAAAAAATAACTTACACAGTAATTTAAACAGTAACCAAATATGGCATCGTTTTTCTTTTTTTTTTCTTTTTTCTTATTAAAATGCAAGACAACTTGGACGAGACCACTGAGATTATTCAGACTTTCCAGTCCTCCTGACACACGCTAACATTTTTTATTTTTTGATAGGCACGCGCACGCTAACATCACTTCACACGCTAACATTCTGTTTTTTTTTTTTTTTTACTTCACACTTTACTTTTTTTGGCTCCGTGTTCCGGATCACGCTTCACGCTATATATATATATATATATATATAAATACTTTAGTCGGTTCTAAGCAAATAACATGGCTCATGCATAGGAGAAGTGATCTTTATTGAACAATAAATGACTCTTTTGATTAACTAGTAAGTTACCGTGTGATGCACGGTCAATGTTGTAATATTTTGTGTAAAGTGGTCTTAGAAAATGTTATATATGTATTATATCAATAAAACTTTATTAATAACGAGTTCATCATAAAAAGTAACAATAATAAATTGCACACACATATTCATTATAATTATTCAATTGAAATAATAAGAAATAATAAATAAAAAACTAACTTTTGAGGAATATTGTAGAATAAAAGTTGATATAGAATGAGTTTTTCTCTTTCTTCCTCATTCTAAAATAAAATACACATTTCAAACACTCACAGTCAATCACATCATTTACAAAACGTACAAATCCATAACGTTCGACCTTAACATCAAAATATTAATTGCCATTGTCACTTAATATAAAATGTATGCCCCTTCCTTGGTTATAGCCAAGTCATACATGTTAGGATTAAATGAGACAACAATGTTAGAACTAAGTAGGTGTTGTCGAAAGATTGAAGGTACATGACATCGTTTTTGATCTATGTGTATTTGACATGAGATGACATAAAAGGTTATGAGTAGATATCTATAAAGGGATAGAAGTGCAAGAGGTGAAAATTGTGAATTAAAAAGCAAAGAGTTTTGTGTGTATGTGTGAGGGATGAAAAGTCTTGAAATACTGAACCAAAAGATACAAAGAATATTTATTTTTAGTTAGAAAAGTTTTGAAACATTGAACCAAATGATAGAAATATATAATATTTTTAATTAGAAAAGTCTTGAAACATCAAACCAAATGAAACAAAAAGTCAATATTTAATTTTTCCTTATCTTTGAATTGGTACTTGAAAATATTTCAATTCTCTTTACATAAAATGCGTCACTTGGTAGAATTTCATGCTTTCCGAAACATGTTGAAGAGTGTTGTTTGTAAAGAAGTTGAAGAATGTGTGTAGTATGAAGGGAAGCTTGTATGGAGGAAGAGAGCTTCTAAGTGAGTTAGGGGCTTGGCTTTCAAATTTCATTTACACATGGGAAAGGAGAAAGATAGTTTGTAAGTAGGTTAGGGTCTGGGCTTTCATCTACACATTGGAAAGGATCATGCTTAGGTCATAATATGTAAGGGAATAAGGGAGCTTGGCTTTTCATAAGGTTTGGTTTAATTTTTAACAACAACCCATCTTTTAGTTAATAGTAAAAAGAAGTTAACGTGATTTTTAGGTAACACATTGTAGACGATCTTTCCAATGTGTAGCCTATTGGTAAGATTGAATATTATCTTCAATTTGGGGAATCTTAATATAACACTCAAAATGAGAGAGAGAGAGAGAGAGAGAATAGAGTAGTGAGACTGTTGAATTTAGACTGTACATTTCCTTTTTTTTTGTTTTTAGAGTGATTATATATCTTCTTTGACCATACATCTCCATTTATTTACACAAAAGGGTTGAATTAAAACTTGAAAAATGAGTAGAAATGTTAGTTTGGTCAGATAGGATCAGTGAATCCAAACTACAAACTGTTGTTTGTAAAAAAATTGAAGCGTGTGTGTAGTGTGAAGGGAAGTTTGTAAGGAGGAAAAGAGCTTCTAAGTGAGTTAGGGTCTTGGTTTTCAAGTTTCATTTATGCATAAGGGAGGAGAAAGAGAGTTTGTTAGTGGGTCAGGGTCTAGGCTTTCATCTACACATGGGAAATGATAATGCTTAGGTCATAATATATAAAGGAATAAGTGGGCTTGGACTTTTATAAAGTTTGGTTTAACTTCAACAACAGTCCATCTTTTAAATAATAGTAAAAAGAAATTAACGTGATTTTTTGGGTAATAGTAAAAACAACTTAATAAGAAGAGGTTAAAAAATTAAATGCAATATTAGAGTGTCATATGGCAAAGCTCAAGCTCTCTCATATTAGGTCTAATATGTAAGGGAATAAGTGGGCTTGGGCTTTTCATAAGGTTTGTTTTAATTTTCATCAACAATTCATCTATTAGATAATAGTAAAAAGAAGTTAACGTAATTTTTTTGATAATAGTAAAAACAACTTAATGAAAAAATATTTAAAAAGCTAAATACAATATTAAAACGCCACATGTCAAGAGCTCATGCACTCTCATATGAGGTCTTTACTTTTATATATATATATATATATTGATATTGATTGGTTGATTTGGACGGTGACCCTGCTTGTTTTGAGTTTGTAATCAGAGTAAATGCTAGCATGATCTCTTTGTTTTTATTTTTATTTTTATTTATTTATTTATTTATTTATTTTTATATAAGATATAAATTTTACTCTAACCCTAATCTAAGTGTATATGTATATAAAGTTCCTTCTTGAAAACTTGAATCCCGACCCTTACTCTTCACATCCCACAAACACTTATACCTATGAAGTAACTCCCGCACCAAGGGTGCGTGGTGGTGCATGCTTTCTTTGTAATTCCTCCTATTTATGAATATTTAAGTTTTACCAGTACAATATTCATATATATATATATATATATAAAATAAAACCTAAAGATGTACTTTTTTTTCTCTTTTTGGAAACAAAACATGTACTTTTTTTTGGACAAAATTGCTTTTTGCCCCTTTAAAAAAAAAAAAATCCAGCATTTTGCCATCTTTCTCAAACTAATTAGAGAAATATCCCTCTTTTGAAAATCGAGTTTCTGAAAATCAATTTAGGCCCTATAGCAGTGTCTTTTAAGGATCCTATAATGACGTTTGAAGGACCTATAGTGACGTTTTGTAACTCGATTTTCATAAAGTCGAGTTATAGGTAAAAAAAAGAAAAAAATTGCATGTAACTCAACTTTATGAAAATCGAGTTACAAAACGTTACTATAGATCTTTAAAACGTCACTATAGGATCCTTAAAAACGCTGCTATAGGGCTTAAATCGATTTTCAGAAACTCGATTATCAAAAGAGGGGCATTTCCCTATTTAGTTTGAAAAATATGGCAAAATGCTGGATTTTTTTTTTGAAAGGGGCAAAAAGCAATTTTCTCCACTTTTTTTGGTTGCTCATTTCTTTTCTTTTTTTCTTAACAGAACTTAGATTGGCAGCAGTGTTTGTGGGGGTCATTCATTCCTGTTGGCAATGAATCATGATAAAACACTAGAGTACCAAGGGTGATGACCCCGTTCAACGTGCCAGAGAGACGTAAAATGACAATTGAATATCCTCATTTCTCTTTGCCAACCTCTATTATTTCATCACAATCCAATAATTTCGGGACTGGTAAGTGTGATAATATAACTGGTAGGACCATGATATGAATTTGATTGGCATACTTTGATAGTACTACACCTACTTTTTATTCAATTTTACCGGTGGGAAATTTTTTTCTGAAACGACAATATAACCCATGCTCTGTTATGTGTTAACATCAATTGGCATTTCTATGGTAAATGAGAATTATAACAGGATAGGTTTTGTCCTTTTCACAATTCAGTGATTTTCTGACCCCTCTGGATGCAGTTGATCCTTTAAGAGCCATACAATTTGTTAGGTGAGTAGATATGGGACCATGTACACATTGCACAAAGTGGATTCATGACGATACCGAGAAAGATGGGATTGTCTTCTTGTAGGCTTGTGGCTCTTTGTTCTTCCTCTCAATGAAATATATATATATATATATATATCTTGAAGTAAATACTATAACCTTTACAATATAATTAAAAAATTTTAATTCGTGATCCTATTTGAGTATAGCCTAATACAATGTTACTTGAATAGCTAGGAACACAAATAAACTTGTGCCAATGTTGAAAATGATTTGGCTTGAATTTGTGCCACCCCTATCAATTAGTGTTTAATGCTTACTGCTTGGCTTGGTTGAATGTTAGTTGAAGCCTTTAAGGCTTAAGTGAGACACTGAGACTTGAGAGGAGCAAAAGTCTAAAGAGTGAAACCTGAAGAGGAGAAATGAGGAGTCTTTTGGCTTAATATTGCTAAATCTCAAGTTTATTTGTGTTATGGTCACTGTTCCAAGTTATTTAGGGAATTGAGGAAAGAGAAAATTTTGGATTTCGGCAATAGCATTACTGAAATTCCTGTTGGCCAGATGTAAAGTGCTCGAAGTGTGCTAGGGTGCCCAAAGGAAACCAATTGTGGCAATAGCATTGCCGAAATAGGGGAAAAAAGTTTGTGGCAATGCCATTGCTGAAAATGGGAGGGAAAAAAAATAGTGGTCGCTGAAATCTGGGGAGGAATTAAAAAAATTGCTATGTCTACAATATTTTTATAACATTTTCACAATAAATCACAGGTAATTAGTTATTATTAGTTTAAATTTGAATTTAACACTGAGATTACTTTTTTAATCTAACAATAACAACCAGTAATAACCTGCCACTTTGGATTTATTGTAAAAATGTTATGCAAATGTTGTGGACATGTCATTTCTAAAAAAAATTGTGCTGCCGAAACAGAAAGAAAAAAAAAAGGCAAATTGATTTGTGGCAATGGCTTTGCCGAAAAAAAAAAAAAAAAAGGGGCAATGCCACTTTTTCGGCAATGCCATTGCCACAAAACAATTTGTGGCTTTTTTTTTTTCTTCTATTTCAGCACCACAATTTTTTTTTAGAAATGATTCGTCGACAATATTTTCATAACATTTTTACTACAAATCATAAGTGATAGGTTGTTACTGATTGTTATTATTGGGATAAAAAAGTAATCTTAGAGTTAGGTTCAAATTTGAACTAATAACAACTAACCACTTGTAATTTGTTGTGAAAAATGTTGTGGACGTAGAATTTTTTTTCCTCCATTTTCAGCAACTTGGTTGCCACAATTATTTATTATTTTTTTCCCTACAATTTCGGTAATGGGTCCGTTTGGATAGCACTTATTGTTGCTGAAAGTTGATAAAAACTGATTGTTGCTGAAAACACTGTAGCAAAATAATTTTTAAATGTGTGAATAGTGTTGTGGGACCCACTTTTAATATTAAATATTGCGTGAACAGTGTGTGAACAGTGCACGCACAGTAAATTTTGTCCCCCAAAGTCAACAAGTGCGGAAAAAGAAAAGAAAAAAAGAGAAAACGCGAAGCTGGAAAAAGCACTGCAACTAACCTTCCTATCCAAACCCACACAATGTCATTGCCACAATTGGTTTCCTTTGGGCACTTCGACCACTTTACATCTGGGCAGCAGGAATTTCGATAATGGCATTTACGAAATTCAAAATTTTCTCTCTCTCGCTTTTTTCTTTCTCTCTAATACTTTTGTTAGAATTTCAACAACACCGTTGCTAAAATTCACTCTCTTTCCTCAATTCTCTAAATAACTTGGAACAATGACCATAACACAAGCAATATTAAGCCAAAAGACTCAGAAATGAGAGTAAAGAGGAGAAATGACTAATGAGAGTAGTTGAGTAGGAAACAACTAAAGGAATAAGACGTATGGGAAACAACTAAAGGGAAAAGACGTGTGTGGCTGAGATCAAAAGAGGAAAAAAATAACTTGCATGGTACTGACTCAAACAGTGACAGGCATCGTTTTTTATTATTTAAATTTTTTTTTTTTTCAAAAAACGCAAATGGCAAAGAATGACTAACCCATGCANGGTTCTCGACGGTGTGCACATCTCGGTGCCGATGGCCGCACCTGTCTGATGTCAGTATTGAAGAGATGCCGCAAACCACAGTGCCGGAAACTTTCGGCGGAGCCCTAAGAAGGGTGGATCGGTGCGGTCAAACCAGTTTCAGTCAGTGCCGATAGATCAACAAACAAGCCTAGACATTAAGACCTCCGATACCATTTTATAATATAGATCACTTTATTGTTTGACATCAATTTTAAAGGCCACAATTGTGTTTCTGTCTTTGGCACTTTTATGCCCTAATTAACAAGTTGTATAGCTTATGTAATAGTATCTAATGTTTGATGCAATGAGGGAATTCTATCAACAGGTGAGAAAATTATCTTATAAAACGGTCTTATGAAATACTACATGGAAAGAATCTAATTTTTATCATTATATTTAGTTAAATTTTGCAATAAGTGTATGTATCTTCCAAAATTTTCATATTTCCTAAATAACCTTCTTAAATTTTTAAATATTTTAGTCCCTCAGAGCATTCGCATCCGGACCGCTAAATGTCATATGTAAGGTATATTTAGCATTTTTTCCTTAAAAACCTCCCACATCCAGAATTGCAATGCTCATAATTGTAAATTTTTTTACAATCTTGCTACAGTGCCATTCTACATGTAGAATGGCACTGTAGCAAGATTGTATAAGTTTAAATAATATTTTATTCTCTCCCACTGAGGCACTTTTCTCTCTCTCTCTCTCTTTCATTTTTCTTTACCTTCCTTCTTGGCATGGTTGTTTTGTTCTCTCCTCTCCTTAAACTTGAAACCCTCGTGTGGTGGTGGTAGCGGCAGAGGTAGGCGTGGTCTAGGTCAGTGATCGATGGTGGCGGCACGGCGGCGCGGTTGAGGTGGAGATTGGCAAGGTGGGTTTCGATGGGCGGATGGGTTTTTTTTTTTTTTTTTTTTTTTTTTTTTTTTTATGGTTGTCTAGGTTTGTGGAGATCGGTGTAGAGATCGGGTGGGTCTTGACTAGGTTGGTTTGGTGGTGGTGTGGTGGTGGTGGTGTGGTGATTAATTATGGTGGAGCCGTGGAGGTGGGGGTAGCCGTGGGTGGTGAAGGGGTGGGTTTTCTGGTATGGGTCTGGGTTTGCTATCTGGGTGTGGGTTTAGGTTTGCCATGGGTTTGGGTTTGCCGTGGTGATTGATGATGGTGTGGGTCTGGGTTTACTGTCATGGGTTGCTGTTTTTTTTTTTTTTTTTTTTTTTTGTGGTGTTGAACAGAAAGAATGAGAGATATATTATTTTATTGTATAGAAATATTATTTTAATGAGTAGAATAGGAAATAAAAATTGGAATGTTGGTAGTGTTGTAAAATGGTATGGTATAATTGATAAAGTAGTTTTTTGGGATAGTAAAATAGGATAGAGTTGCATAATGGGATGTGAATGCTCTTAGTCTTAGAATCTTATGACTTTTAGACTATGTTATAAAGTGAAAGATGCATTACCTAAGGCCAAAATGCAAGTAATGGTGGACATTATTACTTTAGAGGAAGTATTTGGAATCAAAATACCATATGTTTCACTCATATTATATATAAATATATATATATATATATATAGGGTTAGGTTCAAGTTACACCTAGTGTAACTCTAAGCAATGTTACACCAACCAAGAGTTTTTAATTGGTTGCAAATTTTGCAAATCCACCGTTAGATTACATTATCTTTCTATATTCTCCATGCTTGCAAAATTTCAAGGTAATAAAAAATCAACAGCCATGTCATCAATCAATTATTTATTCAAGTTTTTGTAGTTTAAAATAATGCATAAAAGATTAGTTTGTGAATCGAATGGTAAATTACATTTGATTGACATGAAATTTGGCATACATGTTAAGAACATATAAAACATGTAAGTCAATGGTTGGATTTTCAAAATATGAACTCAATAATAAGTTATTAAGTGGTGTAATATTACTTAGAGTTATACCAAGTATAACTTGAACCCAACATATATATATATATATATAACCACACCTCATGTTTTGCAAGACACATCTAATATTTCACGTATTCTCTCTCAAATTGAAGCAAATAACATGGCTCATGCATAGGAGAAGTGATCTTTATTGAACAATAAATGACTCTTTTGATTAACTAGTAAGTTACCGTGTGATGCACGGTCAATGTTGTAATATTTTGTGTAAAGTGGTCTTAGAAAATGTTATATATGTATTATATCAATAAAACTTTATTAATAACGAGTTCATCATAAAAAGTAACAATAAATAAATTGCACACACATATTCATTATAATTATTCAATTGATAAATAAGAAATAATAAATAAAAAACTAACTTTTGAGGAATATTGTAGAATAAAAGTTGATATAGAATGAGTTTTTCTCTTTCTTCCTCATTCTAAAATAAAATACACATTTCAAACACTCACAGTCAATCACATCATTTACAAAACGTACAAATCCATAACGTTCGACCTTAACATCAAAATATTAATTGCCATTGTCACTTAATATAAAATGTATGCCCCTTCCTTGGTTATAGCCAAGTCATACATGTTAGGATTAAATGAGACAACAATGTTAGAACTAAGTAGGTGTTGTCGAAAGATTGAAGGTACATGACATCGTTTTTGATCTATGTGTATTTGACATGAGATGACATAAAAGGTTATGAGTAGATATCTATAAAGGGATAGAAGTGCAAGAGGTGAAAATTGTGAATTAAAAAGCAAAGAGTTTTGTGTGTATGTGTGAGGGATGAAAAGTCTTGAAATACTGAACCAAAAGATACAAAGAATATTTATTTTTAGTTAGAAAAGTTTTGAAACATTGAACCAAATGATAGAAATATTATATTTTTTAATTAGAAAAGTCTTGAAACATCAAACCAAATGAAACAAAAAGTCAATATTTAATTTTTCCTTATCTTTGAATTGGTACTTGAAAATATTTCAATTCTCTTTACATAAAATGCGTCACTTGGTAGAATTTCATGCTTTCCGAAACATGTTGAAGAGTGTTGTTTGTAAAGAAGTTGAAGAATGTGTGTAGTATGAAGGGAAGCTTGTATGGAGGAAGAGAGCTTCTAAGTGAGTTAGGGGCTTGGCTTTCAAATTTCATTTACACATGGGAAAGGAGAAAGATAGTTTGTAAGTAGGTTAGGGTCTGGGCTTTCATCTACACATTGGAAAGGATCATGCTTAGGTCATAATATGTAAGGGAATAAGGGAGCTTGGCTTTTCATAAGGTTTGGTTTAATTTTTAACAACAACCCATCTTTTAGTTAATAGTAAAAAGAAGTTAACGTGATTTTTAGGTAACACATTGTAGACGATCTTTCCAATGTGTAGCCTATTGGTAAGATTGAATATTATCTTCAATTTGGGGAATCTTAATATAACACTCAAAATGAGAGAGAGAGAGAGAGAGAGAGAATAGAGTAGTGAGACTGTTGAATTTAGACTGTACATTTCCTTTTTGTTTTTGTTTAGAGTGATTATATATCTTCTTTGACCATACATCTCCATTTATTTACACAAAAGGGTTGAATTAAAACTTGAAAAATGAGTAGAAATGTTAGTTTGGTCAGATAGGATCAGTGAATCCAAACTACAAACTGTTGTTTGTAAAAAAATTGAAGCGTGTGTGTAGTGTGAAGGGAAGTTTGTAAGGAGGAAAAGAGCTTCTAAGTGAGTTAGGGTCTTGGTTTTCAAGTTTCATTTATGCATAAGGGAGGAGAAAGAGAGTTTGTTAGTGGGTCAGGGTCTAGGCTTTCATCTACACATGGGAAATGATAATGCTTAGGTCATAATATATAAAGGAATAAGTGGGCTTGGACTTTTATAAAGTTTGGTTTAACTGTCAACAACAGTCCATCTTTTAAATAATAGTAAAAAGAAATTAACGTGATTTTTTGGGTAATAGTAAAAACAACTTAATAAGAAGAGGTTAAAAAAATTAAATGCAATATTAGAGTGTCATATGGCAAAGCTCAAGCTCTCTCATATTAGGTCTAATATGTAAGGGAATAAGTGGGCTTGGGCTTTTCATAAGGTTTGTTTTAATTTTCATCAACAATTCATCTATTAGATAATAGTAAAAAGAAGTTAACGTAATTTTTTTGATAATAGTAAAAACAACTTAATGAAAAAATATTTAAAAAGCTAAATACAATATTAAAACGCCACATGTCAAGAGCTCATGCACTCTCATATGAGGTCTTTACTTTTATATATATATATATATATTGATATTGATTGGTTGATTTGGACGGTGACCCTGCTTGTTTTGAGTTTGTAATCAGAGTAAATGCTAGCATGATCTCTTTGTTTTTATTTTTATTTTTATTTATTTATTTATTTATTTATTTTTATATAAGATATAAATTTTACTCTAACCCTAAATGGCAAAGAATGACTAACCCATGCAAGTCTTTTGGCCAAAAATTGCAAAAAACAGAGTTTATTGGTATTGTAGATACTGTTCAAAGTTATTTGGGAAAATAAGGAGAAAGACTGAATTTCGGCAACAGTGTTGCCAAAATTGCAAGAAAAAGTACATTGTGTCTTTAAAATTGAATTTTGGTAATGAGATTACCGAAATTCTTGTCCTGCTTGTACTCCAAGCCTGCCCATGAAGTGCTTAAAATGCATGCTAACTAATTGTGACAATGGCATTGTCGAAAATGGGAAGGAAAAAAAAAAAGAATTGTGGCAACTAAGTTGCCGAAAATGGAGGGAAAAAAAATGCTACGTCCACAACATTTTTCACAATAAATTACAGATGATTAGTTGTTATTGGTCCAAATTTGATCATAACATTAAGATTACTTTTTTGCCCCAATAATAACAATCAGTAACAACCTGCCACTTAGGATTTGTTGTAAAAATGTTTGAACGTATCGTTTCTAAAAAAAAATTTATGGTGCTGAAAGAGAAGGAAAAAAAAAAGTGGCAAAGGCATTGCCAAAAAAAAAATAAATAAATAAAAGTGGCAAATTGTTTTGTGGCAATGGCATTGTCGAAATAGAGGGGGGAAAAAATTTGCCACTTTTTTTTCCTCTATTTTCGCAATGCCTTTACTGCTTTTTTTTTTTTTTTCCCTTCTATTTCAACACCACAATTTTTTTTAGAAATGATACGTCCACAACAATTTCACAACATTTTTACAACAAAACTTAAGTGGCAAGTTGTTACTAATTGTTATTATTGGGGCAAAAGAGTAATCTTAGTGTTAAGTTCAAATTTGGACCAATAATAACTAACCACCTGTAATTTGTTGTGAAAAATGTTGTAAACGTAGTACTTTTTTTTTCCCCTCCATTTTCGGCAACTTAGTTGCCACAATTTTGGCCCCTCCCATTTTGGCAATGCCACTGCCACAATTGGTTAGCATGCATTTTGGGCACTTCACAGGCAGGCAGGACAAGAATTTCGGTAATCTCATTACCGAAATTCAATTTTCTATCTCCTCTGACACAATGTACTTTTTCTTGCAATTTCGGCAACATTGTTGCCGAAATTCAGTCTCTCTCTTCATTTTGCCAAATAACTTTGAATAGTACCTATAACAACAATAAACTCCGTCTCTCTCCTCATTTTGCGGCATTTTTTTTAATATATATTTTTTTTCAAAAAAGGCAAGTGGCAACTGTGGCATGACTATACCCCACTAACCCATACGGCCATACAACATTTTTTTTATTTTATTTTTTTCAAAAAATGCAAGTGGGACAAGACCACTCAATCTCAAAGTCAGACTATAACTATTCCTCCTGACACATGTTTTTGGACTAAGCCTCACACGTCAACTTCCTTTTTAATTCATTTTTTTTTTTTTTATAAGGATGTTAGGCTTGTACAGTGTACATTCATGGATAAGAATTCAAAATTATTTTTGATAAGAACGACCCTGTTCAGTGTTCATGGATGAACGTTGCCTCTTCTTAGAACGTTAGGCCTCTTATTCTTCTTATACATCTTACGCAATATATATATATATATATATATAACTTGCTTGGGTCGGTTTGGTCTTTGTTGGTGTGCACATCTCAGCGCCCATGGCCGCACCGATCCGACATCGACACTGAAGATCTGTCGCCGACCAATGTGCTGGAAACCTTCAGTGGAACCCTGAGCGGGGTGGGGTGGTGCGGTCAAACCGGTTTTGTCGGTGTCGGTATATCCTTAAACATGCCTAATAATAATAATTATTATTATTATTATTATAAAATGTATGCACAAATTTTTTAGGTGTAGTACATTAATTTGTTTAATAAAATACTAATATATGCTTGCATGGACCACTAGAACACATGCAAAGAGTAGTATCTTTTTCAAGTACACTTAAATTCAATGCAATAATGTATTCAAATTTAATTAAAAAACCTCATATATTATACATAAGGATCTATGCGTAAGTTTGGTCCTATAAAATATACATTAAATAAGACAACATCCTATACTAAGTTGTTAATTGTTAAGATTTAGTAGGCCTAATGTTGCCAAACAAGTCAATTTTAAAAAAATACTTGTGAAAAAAATATATTATTTAATAATTTGCACCGAAAAAGTGATTTTTGAACTAGTGGCAACAATAATGATTGGTGCCTATCACTTTGGAACTTAGTTTTATGGTTGATTAGGAATAGTCCGTTTAATAAGATATAGGCAAAAATATAATTTATGCCTTATACTAAGTTATTAATTGTTAAGATTTAGTAGGCCTAATGTTGCCGAACAAGTTAATTTTAAAAAACTACTTGTGAAAAAAAAAACTATTTAATAATTTGTACCGAAAAAGTGATTTTTGAACTAGTGGCAACAATAATGATTGGTGCCTATCACTCAGGAACTTAGGGTACGTTTGGTATGCTGTAATAGCTCCTGTAATGGAATAATTATTCATGTGTAATATCAATTCGGTCATTTGGTTGCATCTTTATTACATTGATTAGTTATTACATTGGAATAACTATTCTTTAAATTGAAGAATAGCTATTCCTCTTTAAAATGGATGTAATAGCTATTCCTTAGTATATATAATAGGTTTTAAAATTAATATATTTCTAAAAATATAAAGTTTCCTTATACATCATCTTTTACAAGTTTTCCATATGTAACAACCAAACTTATGAATAGTAATAATTATTCTATTACAATGTCTTCTATTCCCAGTAATAAAGATTACTATTCCTAATGTAATCTGCATTCAGTGTACCAAACGTACCCTTAGTTTTATGGTTGATCAGGAATAGTCTGTTTAATAAGATATAGATATAGGCAAAAATATAATTTATATCCTATAAATTTTGTTTGAGATGGTTTTAACTTATGGCATTTGTTCTTGATGATAACTCTTTATCATCAGACCAAGATACCAATTGGTATTTGGTATAGATAGGGATTGAACTCCAAATTTCTTATTCAACCATTGAAGACTTTACTAATTAAGTTAACTAGAACCTACTATACTCTATAAATTTATTGAATTATCATTTTAACTTACTAAATTTAAAATTTGTCATTTTACTTAATTAATTTTGATAGTACAATTATTTTAGTCATTATGTCCATTGCCATTTAAAATTATTGTTAACTCTATAAAATGGTTGTCACTTTAAATTATGGGTTCCGTTAACATTTAACAAGTTTCATTAAAGTATTTGTTAATTGATCATTTTAGAAAATCTTTTATACCAATTTAATGAAAAATATAAAAGTTAAAAAAAAAATTCAATTACTTTTTTTTTGTAAAAAAATTTAAAAATATTTTTTAAACCAACACCCTAAATTATTAGTTAACTTTTCTCTATTTATTAAATAATGTTTCCTTAAAAAAAAAAAAAAAAAAAAAAATGTGCCCTTAAGACACACATTAACCGGACTCATATTTCAATATGAGATGAAACTCAGATCTTTAGTCCAAAGTGGTCTATTTGGGATCCATGTTTTTTGTTAAAATTAAAAAATAAAAATAAAAATTGCTAAAAATACGGTAAGTAAAGGTAAATTTTTCTCTATTAATTAAATAATTTTTCCTAAAAAAAAAATTAAAAAAAAAAAAAAAAAAGATCGTCATGCATGTCCGCTACACCGTGTCCAGAAAGCTCCATATGTAGCTTTATTGTCCTGACATTCAATTTTTTCTAGTCCTAGGACTCCAAAGTCCTATTAGGGAAGAAATTTAGAGGCTGTTTGGTTCATTAGTTTTCATGACTCAATTCTCAATTTCCATAACTCAATTCTAAAAAATAGTGGGACCCATAGCAAAATACTCGTTTGCCTGCACAATTTTTTTGTTTTCATAACTTTGTTTCCAACACTCAATTCTCTACTTTTTGAGTTATGAGTTGTGAAAACTAAAAACAACTTTTGGCTGTTTTCAGTTTCCAATTCTCATAACTCAATGGCATTTTTGTAATTAAACACACATGGGACCCACTAATCATAACTCAGCTGCAGCTTTTGTCTTTTCTTTTTTTTTTTCTTTCTTCACCTGGGTTCACCGTCTCCCCTGTTCTTCCTCTTTTTTTTTTTTTTTTTTTCCTTTCTTCATCTGGGTTCACGTCTCCCCGTCCTTCCTTCTTTCTTTCTTTTTTTTTTTTTTTTTTTCCTTTCTTCACCTAGGTTCACCGTCTCCCTTGTTCTTCCCTTTTTTTTTTTTTTTTCTTTCTTCAACTGGGTTCATCGTCTCCCCTGATCTGGGTATCTTTTTTTTTTTTTTTTTTTTTTTTTTTTTTTCTCTGGTTGGGTGATTTGAATTTCTTCTTTTTCTTTTTCTTTTTTTCTTTTTTTTTCCTTCTTTCTTTCACTAGTTCGGGTTTGTGGGTACTGGAAAAAAAAAAAAAAATTTGCACCAGTGACAGGTTTAGGGCCCACAAATAGTGTGAAAAATATTGAGTGATGGAAATTGAGTGATGATGCCAAACAGCCTTGATATTTTAGAGTGATGAGTGATGAGTGATGAGTAATGAGTAATGAGTGATGAGTAATGAGTGATGAAAATTGAGTGACGGAAATTGAGTGATGAAAAATGTGGAGCCAAACAGCCTCTTAGAGAGTGTTTGGTTCACCTGTTTCCATAACTCAATTCTCTATTTCCATAACTCAATTCTAAAAAATGGTGGGGCCCATAGCAAAATACTTGTTTGGCTGCACAATTCTCTGTTTCCATAACTCTGTTTTCATCACTCAATTTTCTGATTTTTGAGTTATGAGTTATAGAAACTGAAAACACATTTTGGCTGTTTTCAATTTCCATAACTCATACCTCCATGGCAATATTGTAATTAAACACACATAGGGGACCCACAAATAGTACCAACCACACCTTTTGACCACCTTTTGACCTTTTTTTTTTTTTTTTTTCATTTCTTCTCCTGGGTGAGTTGGCTGTTCGGTTCTTTTTTTTTTTTTTTTTTCTTTCACTGATTCGATCTGTTCTTTTTTTTTTCCCCTTTCTTTCACTGGTTTGATCTATTCTTTTTTTTTTTTTTTTTCACTAGTCGGTCTGTTCTGGGTTTCTTCTTCTTCTTCTTCTTCTTCTTCTTCTTCTTTTTTTTTTTCTTCTTCTTCTTCTTGCACTGGTTCGGTCTTCATGTTCTGTGGGTTTTTTTTTTTTTTCACTGGGTTTGATGAGGTTGGGTACTGAAAAAAAAAAAAAAAAAAAATTTGCAGCGATGACAGGTATGAGGCCTACAAATAGTGTGAAAAATATTGAGTAATGAGAGATGAGTGATGGTGCCAAACAAACATAGTATTTTAGAGTGATAAGTAATGAATGATAAGTTATAAGTGATGAGTGATGAAAATTAAGTGACGAAAATTGAATGATGAAAAAAGTGGTCTTCGTGTTTTTTTTTTTTTTTTTGGTAATCAAAGAATGATATTAAAGATTAAGGGGAAAATACATTTGCATTCATAGAGCGATCAAAAGTCACTCCAGAATTATCCAACTTTAATAAAAGCCGCACCTCAGTAGAAGGGCTTAAAAACACAAAATAATCAACATTTAGCAAAGCACCACGTCGTGCGAGCACATCCGCACACTTGTTCGCCTCTCTAAAGCAATGTTGGATCTTCACATGAGGGATGAGCTTCAGCCCTTCCTTGCAGTCCGCCAGAATTGGGTTGTTTGAGTTAGAGGAGTCATTTGCTTTACCAAGAAGATCAGCCCTTCCTTGCAGCCCTTCTTAGTGTTTTACTTTCACTCAACCAATCTATCTAGGTTCTAGGAGTAAATATTTTTTCACCGACATTGTTCACTTTTTTTTTTTTTTTTTTTTTTTTTTTGTGTTGTGGTTTACATTTAAAATTCTGCAAGAGGGAGAACTGATCTGTTGTCCTTGTTGACAGTGATGGCTCCTCGTTTGCTTCACACAGGCCATTCATGCATGCATGCATGCCATGGATTTCAGGAAATCATATGCTCCCATGTCAGTGCAGGATAACAAAAACAAATTAACAAGGAGCCATCACTGTCAACAAGGACAACAGATCAGTTCTCTCTCTTGGGTGAAAGTAAAACACAAATTTCTTCCCTGATAGGACTCCAAAGTCCTAGGACTAGACATTGCAAAAAATTATTGAATGTCACGACAACAAAGGACTCTTGACTAGGGCCCGTTTGGTTATAGGGTTAAAAATTGTTGTTTAAAAAAATGTGAAAATTATTGTTTAAAAGTATTGTTGAAAAACGTATTTTTAGTGTTTATAAAAAAAATGTGTTTGGTATTATGGTTTATACAATATGTTTTAGTGTTCAAAAAACATAAAAATGTGTTTGATATGTGTGTTTAATTTTGTAAAAAAAGCTGAGCAAAAGTACGAAAAAAGTTGAGAATTTTGCTGGCTTGTTTCAGTGTGTGGGTGAGATGGAGATCTTTGGTACCAGGTGCTTGATTTGGCGTGAAGAGAGATGAGAGGAAGAGCGGAGACAGCAATTGAAAAAGGCTGATCAAGTGGGCCATAATAATTTTCAAGTTTATTACCGAAGTGCCACTGAATATAGTGTTTATTGTTTTAAAAACAGACCGGAGTATGTTTTCAAAAGCCCATGTTTTTAAACAACGTTTTTCAAACTTCAGCTGAACATGGATGGACCACCAAACGTCTTTTTCTATTTTTGGACACTACTGTTATATGTTTTAAACACTGAACATATGTTTTGAATTGTATGACCAAACGCCCCCTAAACATCTGAGTTTCATCTCATATTGAAAAAATTGAATGTTAGGACAATAAAGCTACAGATGGAGCTTTCTGGACCTGGTGCAGTGGACATGCATGACAATCGTTTTTTTTTTTTTTTTTTTTTAAGGAAAAATTATTTAATTAATAGAGAAAAGTTTACCTCTATTTACAATTTTTTTAGCGATTTTTTTTTTAATTTAACAAAATACACGAATCCTAAATAGACCACTCTTGACTGAAGATCTGAGTTTCATCTCATATTGAAATAATTGAGGGGATGTTTGGTAGAGAAATTTGAGTAATATTTTTTAGATGTTTTTGATATACAAGCGGATGAAAAAGTATGTTAAAAAATGTGTAATATTATTAAAAGTGCTCAAACACCGGAATGTCACGACAATAAAGCAACACATGGAGCTTTCTAAACACTGGTCAGTGTGGACATGCTTTTTTTTTTTTTTTTTTTTTNTAACTCGCTTATACAATAATCGAGTTTTTCAATATAACTCGATTTCCGGTTTGTCGAGTTACAAAACAGGGGCATTTCCCTATATAGTTTGGGAAAAAGGGCAGAAAGCTGCTATTTTTGCCCAAACAGGGCATTTCCCAATTTTGTCCAGAAGTTCTTTCTTTCAAAGAAAATGTGACCAAAAGAGGCCTGTTACTTGACTGATGAGATGTTAAATTGCAAAGGCTCTCTAAATAGAATGTGTACTCTCTTCTTTATTGAATCAAGTAAGTAAAAGGAGAGAGTGCAAATAAATATCTGCTATTCTGCTATATCTTTATATTTTTATCTCACTTTTGACTAACAAAGGAAAAGTAGGCCTTTCTCTGAATGCGCCCTTTATTCCTTACCCTGTAGAATAAAGTCTCCAAAAAAAAAAAAAGTAAAAATGAGACAGCGTTCACATGTCTGACCAATTAACCATTCACACATATAAAGAAAAAGAAAGAAACGGCTTGGGTTTAAAGCAGCGTATGTGTGAAGTTGAAGTGGTGAGGAACCATTATATTATAGCAATGGAGTAGGAAAAGACAAGGTATCTTTAAAATTGTAACTTTTAGGGCACGTTTGGTACACTGAATGTAGATTACATTAGGAATAGTAATTTTTATTACTAGGAATAGAAGACATTGTAATGGAATAATTATTACTATTCATAAGTTTGGTTGTTACATATAGAAAACTTGTAAAAGAAGATGTATAAGGAAACTTTACATTTTTGGAAATATATTAATTTTAAAACCTATTATATATACACTAAGGAATAGCTATTACATCCATTTTAAAGAGGAATAGTTATTCTTCAATTTAAAGAATAGTTATTCCAATGTAATAATTAATCAATGTAATAAAGATGCAACCAAATGACCGAATTGATATTACACATGAATAGCTATTTCATTACAGGAGCTATTACAGCGTACCAAACGTATCCTTATTCTTAAATAGACCATTGGATTTTGTTAGAGCATTTACACTGCATTAACTATTAAAATATACTAACTTTATAGCACGCGCATTATGCTCCTAGTCAGAAACTCACTATCTAATCCTGAAACACAATGAATGTATAGCAACTAAGACATGATAAGATTAATATTTAACTCTAAACTTGAGCTCAATGATTGCGTATCAGACCCATGCATGTGAAATATTAGTTTCCTGCTTAGTGAGGGAGGTAGAAATTTATACAAATCAATAATTTTTTGTTAAATGAATTAAAGATTACACATTAGAGTATATTAATTTTTTGTGGGTTCTAATTAGGTCAATTGGTAAAGATGCCATAGGTTGAAACTTTATTAAAAAAAAAAGTTTTAGGTAACATAAAATGTATATAAATCAATTAATTTTAAGTAAATTAAATAATAAACGTCACTTTTATATGCCTTAATATACAGAGAAATATCATAGAAATAATCATAACATTAAATGAAAACTTTTCTTATTTGTTTATAGGTTGCAATGTAGAACATGTCTCAAATTTGTAACCATAAATTTATAGCGTCTTTTCCTGTAATGGAAAAAAAAAAAAAAAAAAAAAAATCCATGCATACGTGTATCCCTTACTCTCAAATTACAAAATGAAAAGGAGTTTGTTTTAGGGGAAAAAATAAAGAAATTTTACTAAAGAGATAAACTTATATTTTTGGAAACATATGGTTTGAAAGCTCTTAAATTGGGGAGCGAAGTGTTAATTCTCACNTCTAAAACAAGCTCCTAAGGCATGGTTTGATAGCTTCACCACTCAGCTCTTCCATCTGGTAGTAGACTAAAAAAAGTGCATAGTTAACAAGTAAAACTAAATAAATAAAATAGAAGTTTGACCTGAGTACATCAATAAAGATGATGCGATCAGTAATAACACAATTATATTCAATTGATATAAGATAATCCATCAACTACAAATTTTAAGGAAAGAGATCAATAATACTAAACAAGCGCATACTTGCCCCCATTACACCCCCACCCCCCCCCCCCCCCCCAAAAACAACACACACAGGAGGACTTCTAGACAAAACTTCATTTTTAAAATCAAATTGTTTAAATATAAACAAAATAATAATGACCTAAGTTTCTTATATTGGGAACCAAAAAAATAAAAAAGCCCTCTCTACTAAAATGAGCCGAATTCAACTATTACAGGCCCAATTCTAGGGCAAACTTAGCACAAAACTCCAAAAATTAAAAGGAGAAACTTCCATAGCTTTCTAATCAACCAAGCAGGAAAAAAAATCAACAAAATTCATTACAACCTCTGAGTTCATCAACAATACAACCATAAAAAAAAAAATAAATAAAAAAATCAATTTTCAGATTTTGAAAGGGTTGATGTAGTGAGAGGGGGGAAGGATCACATGACTGCTCTAAGAGAAGGAGACCTCTCTCCGAAAGAAAGGACTTAATTTTCTTCTTTCCATTTGATTTTGAATAATGCCAATACAGTACAAATCAATTTCCATGAAGTGCAAATAGCAACGAGAAAAAACCATGCAACCAATTAGTTCCCTACATAAGTTTGGCAGATACCATGTCTGAACATCTTGATTTCAGCTATTACTAGTGCTGCACATTATTGAATTTCTGGTATATAGATAAGGTGGTAGTAAAAGCATGACTCTGCAAGCAAGCCCATTTCAAACCTTGAACAAACCCAAGAAGATTTAACAACACCTGTAATTACATGGAGCATGGCCATGGTTAAAGCATTTAGGAAAAAGTTGACAAGAAAAAAGATGCAGTAATATTTTCATCAGCTAACATTCCATACCATTCTTAATTAAACTAGATACAAGTCGGCTACTTTTACCTTGGGAAGATACACGTCCAAAACATGGCCAAACTGACTGGAATGCAACCGCACATTGTCAAAGTAGCTTCAATTGGAATACATCCTATGAAAAGCCTCTTTCCCCACTTAGCAGCTGAACTCATCAATGGCTTAACCGCACAGTCATTTCACTGGCATCTGCCTAGTTACATGAGCATGATCTGCAGGAGACAATCTGCCCAGTTATAATAAGGACATCCTTAATGAGTGTAAGCAGAACTATCAATGTCCAGTAAAATGGAGCACCAAACCAGAAAATGCAAAGATGCTTGGGAAATTGAATGCAGTCATAGCATTTGATGAAATATGAAAAATCACCAATGAATTACCGTCGCTCACACGCTCTAAAAGTCATAAATTATGATGGATCATAAATTGTTCTGCCAATATTCTAAAAAAAAAAAAAAAAAGCGCAGACGGGGCTGAGGTTCCATCCTTATCCACCACATCTGTTGGCTGGCGGGCCTGTTCATCATGCACCTCGACGTTGATTTCTTCATCTTGGGCGTTGTTGAGGAGAGCCTCTTCACCAAATAACTCCTCAGTGTTCTCAGAGTGAACGGGCTGGACTTGTGACTGTCTTGGGTATTGATCTGGACGGTCAACAAATTAAGCTTGGGATATATGGACTTTACTTGACGGAGGGCATCATCAAAGCTGTCATCATAGGAAATTCCCAGCTCAGCTAGAAGGTTGTCAGAGTCATGGTACTCTCATACCGCGACGTCCTTCGCCAGAAGGATCTCTTTCTCCTTCTCCTCTAGGACCTTCTTTAGCTCCTCTGTCCTTTGATGAAATTCATCCCTTGCTTTCTCTACCATTGCCAGGTTTTGCAACTGTATAACTTTCCAAGTCTTTAGCTCGTTTAGCTCCTCCTCCGTCGCCTTGAGTTTGTCACGTAGACGGTCCAAAGAGGTCTCACGGTTAAGGCACCGTCCCATCAGCCCCTTCATCATTATCATGGCCTGACATATTACAAGTAGCAATTAGTCTCAGACTAAGGAAGGATGACAAATTAATAAGTGGATGGAATGTTACCTGTGCAATGTTGAACAGCCCCGTCTCACCCATCGCCTCCGTCGAGTGATTTCCCAAATCTTCATAATCCTCAACAGTGATGATGGACGATAGCTTCTCCAGAGCATACTTAGAATCTTCTTGCAAAAGGGGAGTTGGTGGATTTTCTTGTTGGGACGACAGACCTTTCATAAAGCACTTACCCGCCCCAGTCTTGGCCTGGGTAACCGTCTTTGTTCCCCCAGCCATTAACCCTACGACGGGTTCAAGGGGGATTTTGGGTTTCTTAGGTTGACGGTCCACCTTGGGCAGGTACTTTATTTTTTGGGCTTGCGTGCTTGAGCCCGTCCCCTTTGGGTCCATATCAACGGACTCCTTTTTCTTTGCGGCATTTGCTTTGATCAAAGCTCTTCTCTTAGCATCGTCCATTTCTATAGAAGCAGACAGATGAAGTTAGTAAACTAGAAATTAAAAACCATCAGAAAATAATAAGGTGACGGACTTACGTTGACGGATTCTAGCGTCGTACTTTTTTGTAGCAAGTGAAGGCTCAGGCCCGTCACAATACCAAAAGATGGTATTTGGTGTGACCAGTTTCGCCCAAGTCCTCTCCTCCTTGGTGGTTTTCTTAAAAATTCTTTCCAAAAAACTAAACTCTTCAAGGTCCACCTGTGGGCGTCGTCTAGCTACAAAAAAGAAGGTGGAAGGCTAAAAAGTGTTAACAAATGGAACAACTAAAAAGGCTTTGTTCAACACTAGGACGGACGCATACTGGACGGGTCCAATATGCCCCAAGTTGTGTTGACGGGCATATGGTCTGTGTCACCTGGATGACACATCCATTCGTCACCCTTTAAGAAAAAATAGCGACTCTTCCAGTCCCTATTGGAGTCTGGTGTATCATAGATGACTTTCAACAATGGACTCCTAGCTACAAAGCTATACATCCCTCTTGATTTATTTATCTCATCAGGACGGTAGCAGTGGAGGAATTCTCGCACTGTCAACCTCCTGGCACCATCTGACATGGCACCATAAAGGAATTCCATGGCTATAAATACCCTCCAAGCGTTAGGGGATATCTGGTTGACGAACAGGCCCAGGTACTTGAGAAGCTGACAGTGAAGGGAGCTTAACGGAAACCTGAGACCTGCTTTTAGCATTTGCTCGTACACCCTAAGGCCCGTCACCCCTTCATAGTAGCATTTCTCTGACTTGTAAGGGAGACGGACGGGGACAATGTCAGGAATCTGGTAATTTGCCCTAAGAGTATTAAAATGTTTTTCTTTGATAGAAGATACAAAGGCGTTCACCATCCACTCTAGAAGCATGACGAACTCCCTTAGCCCCCCAACTCCCATGACAGCCTGAATTGGTTCTCCCCCACTCTCCTCAGAACTTTCCTCTGACTCGGCCGTCTCCATATCCTTATTTGTTGAGGACTGGGAAGAGGCAGACGGACTCCTATCTTCTCCCGGACTGAGTTGGTCTTTATGACCTGGCGGGTGAACATCCTCGTAGTCCGCCCCATCACGGACAACGGATTGATTACTTGACGCACTAGACATAGCCTACATGGGATGACAAACCTAAGACTATGACAGGTCTATAAAAATGTGACGGGGTTTAAATCTATAAAAATAAATAATATATTCGACGGAGAAGAAACATATATTGTTGTACTTACCAAGTTAACACGTGACGAAGGAAGTAGATGACGGATGCAGTAATTTGATGGATTGGTTTCTGACAAAGGTGACGGTCTCACTCTAACAATGTGTTCTCAGCATAAAATGTAAAAATGAAAGGAGAAGGGTGATATATATATATATATATATATAAGGGGAATGCACGGATGACGAAGCGTCATTTCGATCCCATAAAAGAACCAATAAAGCTGTGACACGTGTCGTGTGACTTGATGGCTTAGGACAGGCTGTCAAAATTATGCGTTATTCGGTCCTTAATTGGTCGTCACCCCATGAGTCCGTCAGGACGAACCCATAGGGTGAAGGGGGCAATTGAAGAGGAAAAATTATATGCTTTATTGTTTACACGACGGACCCTCTTGAATCATCTATTCCGAATGGATCCTAGGTGGACGGACTACACATCGACGGGTCAGGAACATACAACGTCCGAATCAATTATCTTCAAGGGGCCATTGGTTAAAGGAACTCTTGCGGCCCACGTTTGGGCATCTCAAAATCCTAGTATAGATGGAATTCTAAGGCGAAGAGGATTCTAGAAGATATGCAGATCTTCTCCATAAGGAAAAAGCCTTGTTCGCCACGTTTGGGATGGTTAAAAGAGATTCCTATAAGGAAAAGACTTCTGCTTCAAGAAAGAGAGGTCAATTTTCGACCACTATAAAAGCCCCAATACCCTCATAAATCAAGGTACGCATAATTGACCCTCTCTAGCACTCTGGAGTTGTAAAAGATTCTAACTTGACCTTTGGAGGGTACTTGGCCGGCACCACACCGGTGCTCTCTATAGGTTTTCTCTTTCTTGCTGTGCAGGTGACTTTTAGAGCGTGTGAGCGATGTGTAATTCATTGGTGATTTTTCAGACTTCATCATGCAACAAAGTTTCTTTGGCTGCTTCATTTACTGAGGTATGTTCAATAAACCGCCAAGGAACCAAAACATTAAGAATATTAAGAACGGTGGTTTTACCAGCATTGAGTTTAGTATAAGTGTGGTTTCACTGAATGATGTGGGTAACAGCTATCAGGGGAAAATTGAATTTTTCTTTATTTTTTTTCCATAAAAGCCATTAAATGAAAGCTTTTCTTTTGTTTATGGGTGGGGAGGTAAAATATGCCCCAAATTTATATCCAAAAAATTAATAGAACTAAAGGAAAAAGTAAAAATCCATGAATTCATGTATCCCTATCTCTTGAATTACAAAATGAAAAGGGGATTGTTTTAGTCTTTAGAAAAAAAAATAATAATAATAATAAAGAGATTTACTTATATAATTTTGGAATCCTATGCTTTAAATGCTCTTAAACTTAATAAGTCATATATAGCAAAAAATAAAAAATTAAATAATAAAAGAAAAAATAATACATTAGTACATTAAAAGAGTGTTTTTTTTTTTTTAATTTCTTTTTAAATATGAAGGGCACATTAATTAAAATTTATCCATAATTTAAAATTCTTATTTACATTTATTTAAATATGAAGGTTGCATAAGTACAATAATGATTGATTTACAACTTAAATTGAAAAATAAATAAAAGATGCCTCTATCACCCCAAATGAATGTAGAATGAACTAATGTTAAGGCAAAATGACTAGAAGTTCTTTTTTTCAAAGAAAAGGTGACCAAAGGTAGGAGCTTATGGGAAATTCCTATGCTTTCTGAGTGTAACTGGAGATGGAGGAAAAATTAAGGACATGTTTTATCATTTATGGCAGGACCACTAGCATCTGAATTCGTCATTACTGCAAGCTTACAGACAGGGTGTAGCATGATGCACTTGTTGGACTTATTCTAGATCAAAGAATCTATTTTGAATCACTAGAGATGTGTAAAGGTTCAAATATATCAACACATATATTTACTCTGTTGAACTACAATATTAGCAAAGACAATTGTACAGCTAATTAGTAGTCAATAAAAAATTCTCTTCTAGTCCTAGATTGTTACCAAATTTTTTTTTTTTACAAATGCATAAGAATTCTTTTACAGCTTAGTTGACCATAAATTTTATAATAAAAAAATCAACAACCAAGGATAGCCAAGTTCGGAGGGGATAATGCAGAAATACTATGTGGGTGTTCTACAATGTTTCTGACAATGAAGATTTTTTTTTTTTTTTTTTTTTTTTTTTGTCTGAAGTTTCTATATATGTAGACAGATTTTTTTTTTTTTTTTTTTTTTTTTGTGTCTGAAGTTTCTATATATGTAGACAGATTAATGATTGATCATTAGGAAGGAGTGTTTCAAATGGGCTATATAATATGAGTAATTCTATGGTACCCCCAAAAAAAAGGGGGTACGGTACCCACTAGTAGGTAACCTGCTACATCAGGTTACTTTTTTCTCACATTTGACGGTTCTATCCTCACATTGTGCAGTTCCAACATCACATGTGATAGTTCTTTTCTCACATTTGGTGGTTCCTTATTTTTTTCTCACATTTGACTGTTTCATCCTCACATTGTGCAGTTCCAACATCACATATGATAGTTCTTTTCTCACATTTGGTAGTTCCTTATTTTTTTTCTCACATTTGACGGATAAATCCTCACATTGTGTAATTCCAACATCACTTGTGACAATTCTTTTCTAACATTTGGTGGTTCTCTTACTTTTTTTTTTCTTCACATTTGACGGTTCCATTCTCACACTGTGCGGTTCCAACATCACATGTGACAGTTCTTTTCTTAGATTTGGCGGTTCCCTTACTTTTTTCTCACATTCGATGGCTTCATCCTCACATTGTGCAGTTCCAACATCACATATGACAGTTCTTTTGTCACATTGGGTGGTTTTTTTACTTTTTTCTCACATTTGACGGTTCCATCCTCATATTGTGTAGTTCCAACATCACATGTGATAATTCTTTTCTCACATTTAGTGGTTCCTTTATTTTCTCACGTCTAACAGTTTCATTCTCACATTGTGCAGTTTCAACATCACATATGACAGTTCTTTTGTCACATTGAATGGTTCTCTTACTTTTTTCTCACATTTGACTATTTTATTCTCACATTGTGCAGTTCCAACATCAAATGTGATAGTTCTTTTCTCACATTTGACAGTTCCCTTACTTTTTTCTCACATTCGACAATTCCATCCTCACATTGTGTAGTTCCAATATCACATGTAACAATTCTTTTCTCACATTTGACAGTTTCATCCTCACATTGTGCGATTCCAACATCACATATGACAGTTCTTTTGTCATATTGGGTGGTTCCCTTACCTTTTATTCACACTTGACGGTTTCATCCTCACATTATGCAATTCCAACATCACATATGACAGTTCTTTTGTCACATTTGGTGGTTTCTTTACTTTTTTCTCACACTTAACGGTTCCATCCTCACATTGTGTAGTTTCAACATCACATGTGTCAGTTCTTTATCACATTTGGTGGTTTCCTTTTTTTTTTTTTTTTTTCTCACATTTGACAGTTCCATCCTCACATTGTACAGTTCCAACAACATTACATATAACAATTCTTTTCTCACATTAGGTGGTTCCCTTATTTTTTTTCTCACATTTGACGGTTCTATTTTCACATTATGCAGTTCTAATATCACATTTGATAGTTATTTTGTCACATATAATAGTTCCTTTATTTTTTTTCTCAAATTTGATGGTTCTATTGTTATATTAAGCAGAACCAACATCTCATCTGTTCTATTTTTGTTACATGTGACAGTTCTTCTGTTACATGTGACAGTTTTTTTTGTCACATGTGACAGTTTTTTTGTCACATGTGACAGTTTTTTTCTCATATTTGGTGGTTCCCTTACTTTTTTCTCACATTTGACGGTTCTATCCTCACATTATGTAGTTCCAATATCATATCAAGAACCTAATTCGATTGTTTAAGGCCTAATTCAAGGACAAACTCAGTAAAAAATACAAATACCAAAAAGGAAAATTTTCACAGCTTTCCAATCAACCAAACAATGGGTGGTGTGGTGTGAAGTCAAAATAAAAATAAAATAAAATAAGAGAAAAGAAGGGTCCTTTAAGTTTTAAAATAGTTGTCCTACTTCTAAATGATAAAATAGTTGCATTAGTTCTATTGTACACGACAAGAAAGCTTTGCAAATAATTTTATCTACTTTGCTGCAATTTAACTTCACTTGGAAATAGAGGCCCAAATTTTCTTCATTCCATTTGATTTTACAACACTGGAGTACCATTGCATTCTCCTATGGAAAGTTGTAGTAAATACTATAAAAAGAGAGCAATAACAGAGAGTTCCAAATATACCATCCAACACAATTGAACAAAAATGACTACCATACAATTAGTTCCACATGCTTTTTCGTCAGCCAGCAATGAGACAGTTTCTCTTTTTCAACAAAGTCCAAATAATTACTTCTTTGTATACAAAATAAGGTAGCTGGCAGAAATGAGAAAACAAATTACCAAACTAAAACAAACCTTGTCATAGAATAAAAAGAATAGAAATTCAAAGAATTTTTAAAAAGAAAAAAAATGAAATATACAGCTAACAACAAGCTCCGTAAGAGGAGAAAAGATATAGACTTACAAAAAGTCAAAGACAAGAAAGTTGATCAGCCAATTTCATCAAAGCTACCAATTTCACTGGGATTTCTCTTCCTCACAATCAGAGTCACCTTGTTCTTGTGTGCTTGAATTCCCAAGCCAATTTCCCAAACGTGGAATTAATCTTTCAATCAGATTAGGGAGTCTTATACTCTTATCCTCTTTGGGTGTGCTTCGTCTACATCATTAGAGGTAGCTTCTCCACTAGGTCTAGCTGCTTCCCCATCAGAGTCATCATTACTTTGCTTAGTTTTGGTATATTTTTTTGAATCCTCAAAACCGTCCTCATCATAAGGAGTGATGATGCAGCTGCTAGGCCCAGCCTCAGTTTGGTTTACTAGGTCTTCAATGCCTTGCTCGAATACCAAGTGGGCCCCGCATTTCGTAACCTCCAATCCTGGACCTATGGGTAAAAATTTAACTACAATCTGGCTGAATCCATTAAACATTTCTTCCCAGTCCTCTTCAAAGTATGTAGAGGGAAAATATTCCAGCCACAGCTGATGTGATTCAATCTTACCAAATTCCTCGGATAAAATACAGCGCAGGCCTCTCCCTCTACATTTGTTACCAAACAAACACGCAATATAATGCATACCTATCGTATATCCATAATCTTCAATATGAAGTTGGTGAAGTGAAAGATGCTGGCGGACTACAAAAACAGCGCACACAACAATTCCCATCAATTTGTTACCGAATGAATATGAGGGCACTTGCAGATTCATCGAAGCCCCCACGTTTTGGTGGCTAAACCATTTCGGAATTTCACTTCCAGGAATCTCGACGTGAAAAAATCTATCTTTTTGACCCTGAAACATACAATTCATGATGCTTAGAACTTCACATGAGAGAGAGAGACAGACAGATAGACAGATAGACAGATCTGGTGATTAACGATGTAACGTCTTAGCATTGTTGAAAACAGGTCACCGTAGCCTTGATTCTTAATCAATTTGTCGCAATTGAAAAGACAAAAACTCGGCCGAAAATCGTATTCTGGTCTTAATGATAATGTTTCCAGTGAGGTACACGTTGTTGCATCAATATACTCAACATTTAACGGAAGCTTGGGCAACAATCGAAGATGAGCACAACCACCCATAAAAAGATCTGTCAGATTAGATAGTTGAATGATACTTTCAGGAAGGGAAACAAAATTATTTCCCCTTAGATTTAAATGTTCTAAAGATGACAAGCACCCAAGAACATTAGGAATTGTCTGAACATTGCAATAACTTAGATCAAGTTTGGTCAAAGAGCATAAGCCTATTAAAGAATGCTCTAGCATGCCCATGGGAGCTGGACTTCTTCTAGATAGCATTAAAGGAAACCTTGTGAGCTTATTAAATGATTTAGATGATAGCCCCACGCATCTGGAGAGAGATAGTACTTTGAGATTTTTTAAGTGAACAACGGATGAAGGTAGGCCCGTTATAGCAGTCCCACTCAAGTCTAACACTTCCAAACCTTTGATTTTCCCCAAATTTTCTGGCAATTCATCAAGTTTTGAGCAGCCAGATAAATTGAGAGTTTTTAGAGACATCAAACTACAAATTGCAATAGGGAGACTTGAAAGGTTTTTGCAATCTTTTATAGTAGTTTGACTCAAACCAAGTTTTGACAAGCGTAACATATTTTCCACAATATCTGGAAACTTCTTCAGTTTTGAACAACCACTAAGATTGAAAAATTCAAGAGCTTCCAAATTGATCTTGTGGGGAAGGCTTTCGAGACGTTTACAACCATTCAAATCCAATCGAGTAAGCCTTTTGTGATCTCCAAGAGATGCATGTATCTTATAGAGTCTTGCACAACGTTGGAGGATCAATTGCTTAAGATTTGGGGCTCCACTAAGGTCCGGGATCTCAATCAAGTTTTGAGAATCACTTAGGTCAATAAGTTTTAACTCATTTAAAATCTGTTATAAACCAAGAAATAATTAGAAAACTCATGCCTTAATGAAAATGAAGGAAAAACACAATTGCATAAGTGAAAATCTTACCATAATTCCTTTCTATAGTTGTTTGATGTCACTGTAATGCATTCTTAGTTCAACAAGTTTGTTTGGTTGGAAACTGGTTGGCATGGATTTTAAAGGATATCCATACCAATCTATTATGCGTAACTCATTAGAAAGATAACTTAGACCTTGTGGAAGTTGGATAGGACCTCCAATGAGGTCTTGTGGAGGATGCACATAACCAATTTTAAGAAATCTCAAAATTTTCATCTTTGTGAAGGCTTCAACGCTCAAGCATTCCTTTGCTTCAATAGGCATGTTTAGCATTATGCATTTAACTACCTCTGTTCCCTAGTAACCAAAAACAATGAAATTAGAAAAATTATTAGAAGAATTTGAAAGAACATATATACTTTTCTAAATTCAAGTTTAAATTTGTCAACTTACAACATTACTTGTCAATACATGTAGGACATCCTTATAACTCCATAACCTACTACATTTACCAGGCTCTTCAGGGGATTCATGACGAACAATGTTTCGACCCATTTCTTTAAGCAAATCATGCATCCAAAGAGCTCCATTTGAAGTAATGGTTATAAGACATTTGTCCTGAAGAACATCAATATCGTAGGTATAGTGACCTAAACTTTCTAGAGTATCTCTTATGCAATAGTTGGCCATGTCTTTATAGAGAAATGCAATATCTAAAAACAAATCTCTTTGTGTATCGTCTAGCCCAACAACACTCATTTCAAGTGCATCCATAATGACTCTATTAGGTTTTGCTTCTAATTTATCTCGAGCACTTCTCCATGCATCAAGTGTTTTACCAAACAATGAAGAACCTAAAACTCCAAGAGCTAAAGGAAGGCCGTTAGCATAACTCACAAAATTTATAGACAAATCCACATAATTTTCTTCAGGATGAGGTTTCTTAAAAGCCTTCAAACTAAAAAGCTCCATTGCTTCATCGTCATTCAACCCCTTAGCTATATATATATCAACCACCCCATCCCAATAAGTGTTCAACAAATGACTATCTCTACTTGTTACAATGATTATACTCCCTGGACCAAACCAATCCTTCCCAGCTAATGCTTTTAGTTGTTCATCATCATTCACATCATCAAGAACAATAAGAACCTTCTTATTGCAGAGTCTATTCCTTAGAATTTTCTTTCCCTCTTCAACATTTGAAATATTTTTTTCTGTTCCCATGAGGATCTTAGAAAGAATATTGTTCTGTAAAGAAACTAGACGTCGACTTTTAGACTCTTCTCTAACATTAGCAATAAAATTGCTAGCTTCAAAGTTACGAAAAATTCTATTATAAATTTTTCGGGCAAGAGTTGTTTTACCGATTCCACCCATTCCACAAATCCCAACTAAGTGGACACAATTCAACCTTTCACCCAAGCATAAATCCAACAATTCCTTCACACGGGAGTCCATTCCAACAAGGTGCTCGGAAACAAGTGGGACTTCATGATCCAACTCACTATTTATTCTTTGAATGATTTTTTTGATAACTTCTGATTTAGAACTGCAAAGAATATAGCAGAACAACAATTTCGATGAGGCAGAGCTTGATAAATTAATTTAGAGACAAAATATTCAGCAAACATACAATCTGAGCTTCGTTCAGTAAAAAAAAAAAAAAAAAAAGGGACCTCTACAGGTGTACAGTATGTACGTGGGACAAGCAATATATGCATGCGATGTTGTTCAACCAAAGTCCAATTCGAGCTTATAATTTCCTAGATTTGTCATATACAGGGGGCAAAGTAAAAGAAAGATGTCATGTGGCAAAGTAAAGAAAGTAACGATAAGAAAATTCAGGTATTAAAATAAATAAAAAATATATAAAAACCATCATTCGAAAAGAAAAGAAAAGAAAAGAAATTCTTACTTATCCCCTAGATGCCATCCAGAGAGATTTGCAACTTCTGTCAAGGCTGCTCTCCAAGTCTTCACATCATCAATCTTATCTTTGAATCGATTTTCATGTTTTGCAAAAGCTTCTGCGAAAGACCCTCTCTGATTCCTGACATCACTAGGATCCACATAGTGGAACACAGGAAGGACTATCAGCTTCTTCTTGTCCATGCACTCGACGATCTTTGCTAGTTCGATCAAACACCAACTCGATGAAGCGTATTGTTTGGATAGAACAACAACAGCGATTTTCGATTCATCTATTGCTCTCAGGAGCCCTGAGTTAATATTTGTTCCTTGCTTGAGCCTCTCATCGTCCCTAAATGTGAATATGCCTTCTTGCTTCAACCTATCGTATAGATGGTCTGTGAAATTGTTGCGGGTGTCGGTGCCTCTAAAACTGAGAAACACATCGTATTCGTATTTGCACCCAGGAGTAGAAGAAGGAGGAATAGATGAGGAGGAGGAGAAGGCGTTTTCTATGGCCAGAAAAGTCATTGGAAATATGCTAGAGATATGTATTAAAAATTTATAAAACTAGTTCTTTGAAGAATTTAACACACAAAAGAAAATTTAAATTGAAGAAGAAGAAAGCAAATTTGAGCTGGATTTTAATTTGAAGAAGTGGAAAAGAAAAAAGGAGATGGATATATGGGCTTGAAAAAGTGAGTTCACAGATTTTTTATGAAATTGCAGAGAAGACTGAAGATCTCATAAAATTTCTTTTGAAATAATGCTGGATTCATGAATCAGTTACAATAAAAAAAGTGTCTTTATAATTAAGAAGGAACTGGGACGGGCTCTTGAGTTGAGTCTTTGGAAGTGACAGAATGATTTTATTTTTTTTGGATGAAAGTGACAGAATGATTGAGACTTGAGAGGAACAGGCATTAAATTAAGGGTTTCAAGGAAATTTTTATCGTAGGTGAAAACCTATCAAAAATTTTAACAGCTTTTTTAATTATTGATGAAAATTTTTCTAAAGAGATTAAATTCTATAAGGATGGGGTGTAAAATATAGGTTTTACACTATCCAATAAGTGATTGCTACATCAGCATTTTATTTAAAATTCAATACATCATATCCTACCTAATAATGTCTCAATAAAATTCCAATTTAGTTGGATTTGTATATGGTTATATGAATTGATTGTGTGTGATTGTATTTATTCTTAAATATGTGATAAGATGATATGGCATATTGAGATTTGAGGGGTAAAACATGGGTTTTACACCACGTCCTTATAGAATTTAATATGTTGTATCATGTATGTTGTGATGACATATATTAATCAGACCTTTATGGTACAGCATTAGTACAAATTTATTGTATTTTAACTTAGGAAATTTTCGCCGGACCTGCTGGCCTAGTGGTACCCAGTCTCCATATGACTTATCAACTCAGGGGTTCAATCCCTTGTATAAACACTTACCTAGCAAAAAAAAAAAAACGAAAGAAATTTTTATTTTATTTTATTTTATATACTCAATTTTCAAAACGCCAAATTGTCTTTTTTTTTTTTTCACAATATTTCATTAAAATATCAATTTTTGTTAATTTTTCAAATTTTTTAATCTCCCTTCGTACACAACAATCATCATCCAATCTTTTCCTAAAGAATGAATAACTAAATGGAACAAAAATAGTGTCTGCATAAATTTACACAGTTATCATAGAAAACTTGTAAATTTACACAATTATATATGGACTGATGTGGGTCATTTTTAGGCAAAATTATGTAAATTTTATTCATTTTTTTTTTTATTATACACTGATTGATGTCAATGCTCTAACCATCCTAACAATGAAATAAGAAATAGATGTGGCAAAAAGTTGGGTCGGGTTCAGTCCAAGTAAAAAAAAAAAATGTCATTATAAGGGAGTTAGAAATGAGTCGGGTCAATTGGGTTGCAGAGGGGGTCAAGACAACTGATATTTTTTCAAATGAATTTTTTTTTTAAAGAAAAATAATGTATTTTTTATGTGGAAAGTAATGCAGCAAATTACTTTATGTAAAATGTATTATTTTAAATTCACCGCTCATATAAAAAATGTGTTCAGCTAAACAAATTAACATTTGTTCAATAATTTTAAAAGTTTTCAAATTCCAACATTACTAATTAAAACAAAATAGTACAAAAGATAATTAAAAATAAAACACAAAAGTTTCATTTTTATACAATACCAACATCGATCCCAAAACATAAAATAAAATTACAAAAGCCTAATTGGATAACTAATTTGACAAAGAATAAAAACATATAAGAAATTTATATTCTGGAAACTAATTTTATAATCTAATATAAATTGTGGTTAGCACTCTATTTCAATTTGATAATATACATTAAAGTTTGATTATTTACTTATTTAAACAGTCTTTTTTATAAATATCATTTCATTGTTAAACAACATACACTTCAAAAAATATCATAATTTATTTTGAAAAATCGCTTATTTTGCATATGAATTGTTAAAAAATAAGACTAAGCTTCCGTAATTTATGTTAATTTCATTGATATACTTTGGTTTCATTCTTTTCACACTAATGAATGTTTCTAAAAAATGTTTATAATTTTAAATATATATTTTTAACTCTATTATAATCATATTATCTTAGCATTTAATTTGTTATTTGATATTTTAAAAAATTTATTTATTACAGAATGCCTCAACCATTTATTCCTCAATTTATTTGCATGCAGTTATATAAAGGTTTCAATTTTTTCCTTAAAACCATTGTATCTAAATGATGTTAAATATATATTTTTTGAATATATGCCATTATCCAAAATATGTTAAAAATTGATATTTTTTATATAAAAAATTAATAATAATAATAATTAATGTCTGTTATATATTGCCAATTAAGTTTGACTTGTGTGTTGTAAATGTAAAGATCACAAGTCACACCAAGTAATAATTAAGTCAATAATGTCTTTATTTTATTTTATTTGTTTACGTCAAATTATGTATTTAATAATTTTAAATGGTTCGGGTTTCTATTGTCTCGTTTAACTCACATATATAGTCTAGTTGCTATTGTTTAAAGTTGAAACTGCAGATTTATGAAATTGCTGGTGTTTTGCGAATGGGCAGTTGGGCACTATGAGACGGAGGGTCTGGCCTGCACAAGTCAACAATCATTTTTTAATAGATTTGGTGTGCAAGTAGCTCTTGTCCTCTTAAAAGAACAAAATTTCTCTCCAAACTAATTTGGAGAGAAATTTCACAAATTCATCATATATATTTATATTGAGTGTGAATTTTGAAAATCTAACCGTTAGATTGTATGTTCTTATTACATCGTTAATACTTACAAAATTTCAAGAAAATCAAGATCAATTGTTATGTCATCAAACAAATGTTATAATTTCAAGTTTTTATAATTTAAAGTTGTAGGTAAAAAATAAGTTAATTGATCAAATAATAAATAATATCTGATTTAAACGAAATTTGATATATACGTTAAAAACATAAGAAATATGAAATTCAACGGTTAGATTTTCAAAATTCACAAAATATATATATATATATATATATGAGAAATTTGAAGAGTTTCTCACCAAACTAGTTTGGAGAGAAATTTTATTCCTCTTAAAAACTAAGTATTGTTTGTTAATGGGAACTAGCATACGAAATTCTTCGTATGTGGGCATAGATTATACGTAAGCAAGTGGCCCTACTCCTCCAGCTGCTATTTTTTAAAAGATTGGTCCAATTATATTCGTCAATTTTGGTGCTGACCAGATTCTACTGTTAGAAAGCTGCTTTATGATTTATCGCGACACTATTTGTAAAAACCAAAATTATCTTGGAAGAAAAGTATGCCATTGCTTGGAAATTTCTAAAGGTTGGACAGAGCTTATTTTATTTTTCTGAATTTCTTGTGAACAAGATTTGATGTAGCACGTGTAGTCATTTCTTTCTTGGAAATATTTATGTTTACTTTAGCAGTCAAGTTAAAAACAAGACCTTAATTAAAAATTTAAAAGTAAATTTCCTTTCGGAGTCAAAGCAGCGTACGTGTAAATATTATAGTTGAAGTGGATGTCCACTCCAGTTCTCTTGTGTCACCTAGGAAACATCGTAGCAATGAAGGTAAGAAGAAGACTAGGAAGTCCTGCATACAAATTTATAGGCTAATAAAAACTGGTGGAAAATGGAAAGTGGAAAGCTATACCTTTTTAAAATTCCGCGTGGAGTAGTGTTGGCTCATTGCGGAAGTTAGGTAAGAAACTAACGCAACCTAGTCTTCCAGGTATCTACCTACTCCAACAACTACTTAGATTAAACATAATATATATATTGGTTGTTAAATGTTAATGGGAACTAGCATCATATGGAAGTCTTCGCATGTGCATTGGTTAAGAAAAAGAAGACTGTTTGTGTTTGTGTGGTCATGGAAGGCTATTGGAAATATAGGAACAAGTTATTAGGAAATTGCAGATGTTTGCGAATGGGCACTATCACTATGAGACAGAGGGTCCGGCCTTCACAAATTAAGAATTCATTTTTTAATAGAGTTGGTGTGCAAGTAGCGGTCCTTCTATCACATGGTCTGACAACTACGTAAATTGTCTGATTGTAACAAGTTGAAAATTTTAATTTATTTGCAATTTCAGTTTATTTTTACTACTATTTATGAATTCTATTGCACTTTTTGGTACTATTTATGAGTCTCATTGTATTATTCTGCTAACTTTTACCTTTATCTATAATACTTTCGACAAAAAAATTTTAGTTTAAACTAAATAAGCTGTTTCCAAACGGACACTAAGTGAACGTTTGGATACAGCTGAAATGAATTTTCAGCTGCGTCCAACGTCTGTCAGTGGGTCTCGTGTGCTGTTCACAAGATTCATAAACCTTTTTTTTCAACAAAACTTTCATTAAAAATAAGTCCCGCATCACTATTTACACATTTAAAAATTATTTTGTTATAATATTTTCAGTTTTCAGAATAAGCAGTATCCAAACATACCCTAAATATTGGTTGTTAATGGGAACTAGCATATGGAATTCTACGCATGTGCATAGATTATACGTAAGTAAGTGGCCCTACCCCTCCAGCTACTATTTCTTAAAAGATTGATTCTACTGTTAGAATTTATCTGCTTGAAGAAAGGAAGACTGAAATATATACAACTACTATACTATAACATCAATAAAGTCTTAGTCCTAAAATATAACATTACGTAGCATTTTATTTCTTAAAAGTTTAGTAATTTTTTAATTCTTAATTTGGACTAATAACATTACGTAGCATTTTATTTGAAGTTTCTTCTCATGTTCAATGTTGATATATCTGTACAGTACTAATTAAACTCAAAATGATGTAATTATAACATACTAGTCATTCTGAACACATGAAAAAAAAAACATCTACATTAGTATTATTATTGAGGAATTTGCAAGACAAGTATATGAATATTGAGGCAAATGATCTTTCTTTATTTATTGGAGGGACTCAAGATGCAACATCAACTCACACTCACACTCACAAATTAAGAAATCATTATATAATAGAGTTGGTGTGCAAGTAGCAGCCCTCCTATTACATGGTCTGACAACTACATAAAATTAAATATTGAACTAGCTTATCGAATCCTAAGTATGTGCATAGATTATACGTAAGCAAGTGACCCTACCCCTCCAGCTACTATTTCTTAAAAGATTGATTCTACTGTTAGAAATTATCTTAAGAGGGATTGGAGTAAGAAGACTGAAAAATATATACAACTACTATACCACAACAACAACAAAGAGTGTTACACAAGGCCCCAAAGGGCACTAAACAGCTTGCGAATGAGCAAGCCTTTGTAACACCAGATACAGAACAGAAGCACACCAGTGCAATCTTCAAGCATCACAGCACCCTAACACCAACAGGGTACCGAGACTAATACACAGATACACAGCAGCGAACACAGACAGCCTAACATAGCCTTTTACACAGAAAAGCAGGGTTAATGCCCCATTTACAACACAGAAAAGCAGGCACTGAGTCAGTTGCTCTACTTTTGCTCTCCACTCTGCCTTTGACATCCCTCTAAATATCCTCCTATGTTTATCTTCCTTGAGTGGATGATAGCATTCCTCTTCTCCCATAGATAATACACAGCAGCCCACCAAGCCAATTTTCAAATAGCAGCTTTAAAGCTATCGCCTTTGAGATGAGTGATAGCCCATTCAAACAATTCCAGCCTACTGCATTTAACTTTTGAGATTAAACAAAGCCGTGTTTTAATAGTTGTAAAAGACCCTTTTTTCAATGGAACAAAGGGAGCTATAGGCTACTCTTTGAGTATGAAATATGAAGTGCCGCAATTTTTTTTCTTTTTTTATATTGATTCATGTAGTATTTCTACATCTTTGCCATAAGTGTGTGCCTTTAATTTACAGATAATTTTATAAGAATAAAAATGCAATCGTTGACCTTGTTTGATCTTTGGCTCTTGCCATGTCCAGGTCCTATTTTTCAGGATCTGCCTTGTTGCTTGTTGATTCTGTATCATGTTGGTAGCCAATGTTCATAACAGGACAAAACAGGTTAGCAGCAGATGTCATGGTATTCATAGTAAAATCAGTCTTCTGTTGTAGTCGTGGGCTATGGCTATTGCAGCAGTGGCAGTAGATTCCCGCTCCTGATAGAACAAATAGTTAAATTTTGGCTGCAAACAGCAATTACAATCTGCTTCTTCTGAAATTTAAAACTTTAGCAGTTCTGCATCCAAATAACTTCTTAAAGCCATGGAAATGCTAACAACCACTACCAACATACAGCAGCTACTGCCAATATATATGCATACATAAATTATTGCAAGTGGAACATGCAGGTCTACCATCACCTTTGTTTTTGTGGGGTTAAGGTCTATGATTACCTTGACAGAGACTTGATTCAATTTTCAATACAAGAATTATATTAAACTATACATTCTTTGGAGTTGCTAAGTCTGCAGCAACTGTAGAACACTTATGTTCATATGTTCCAGACACAAGCCAGTCTACTGAATCTGAAAACAGACTAGGCAATACTGAGGTTAAATAAAAGACCAATTTGTGTGCAGACACACACAATGTAGTAAACAATAAAGGATGAAGCTTTGCAATTGTCAATCTTCCAAGCAACACCTCAAACATTATACTTGTAGTTTTAAATCTCTCGATTAAAATAACATGTTCTAAAAATTCCCTTGAAGAAAACCAGAATACAAAAGCTTTAAGAGCCAAGCTGCACTTCCTGCACTTCACATTACAAATCCAATTCAGTGGTGCTTTTGTCACTAGATCCTGAAATGCAAGCGACTTCAAATTTTAATCACATGACTATGAAAACAGAAATCTGTAAAACCAATGATTTGGAACACATTACAGGAGGTACCAAAAAGAGAGTAATCCATGTGAAGAAAAGCATTCTTTTAAGCTAGGAACAGAAATTTCCTTTGGGGTAGCAACTTGAACCTCAGTTGTCCTTCCATTATGGGTATATTGAGCCACAAGCATTTTCTGGTAGCATGATAGCATGAATATCAGATACACTTTCTCTGCCTACCTTGATTAAATTTAATTGTCCAGCAGCTGAACACGTAAGAATCTTTTGAGGAGCCAAATCCAAGAGAATGCCGTGCCCTGTGATCCTACAACCATAACGGAAACCAATTAGTCACCAAGTTGCAGAAACCCGCCACCAAGTTGCAGTTAACCGGAAAACACAACGAATCTCTACAATCTAATTAACAGTAAAAGTGAGGTCAATGATTGCTCAATAATGTAAGACTTTGCTCCATGCATTTTATTGCCAACTTCGCAGGAATGATCCGTGTGGATTCTCTTTGCCTCCTAGATGCACAAGTTGGCCTTATTCCACTTCACAGTGTCTTCTAAGTTATTGGACCTTACCTTAAGTGTATGGGTCTGGTCCATTCCACTCCACGAGGTCCAATAGGTATTTGGGCCTTAGGCTTGGGTGAGGACTCTTCTACTCTTCACAATATATATATAATATATAGAGCCAAAGTTTAGCGAAAATTCAATTATATTTTAATTAGATTCTTAATTTTGCACTAGGTGTCTATTTAATTTTTAATTTTGTGCCAAGTGAATTATTAAGTGTAAAAATCAAAAAGTCCAAATTCAATTAGATTCTAAATTAGATTTCAATTGGAGTCCAATTATATATATATATATATATATATATATATATTGATGGTGAGCTGAGAATTGAGTGAATTATTAAGTGTAAAAATCAAAAAGTCCAAATTCAATTAGATTCTAAATTGGATTTCAATTGGAGTCCAATATATATATATATATATATATATATATTGATGGTGAGCTGAGAATTGAACCAACTCCAAACTTGTCCATAAGAGTCGTCCAAGTCAAGTAGATAAAAATGAACATCCTTTATAGGACGGTTGTCTATAGGCATAAGGGTCGTCCATGAAGCAAGCACCTGGACGACCCCTGACACTTAGAAAATTCCATAGAGATTTATCTACAAGAGCCAGTAAATTGAACCACATGTCATTATTTCAAGGCATGAGTAAAATCTTGGTTCATCGCTATAACTTCCTACTTAATACTTAACTTCCAACGACAGTTATAGAAAAAGATAAAATATTCTAACTCCTATAGCGGTTGTGGAAGTTAACTTTGAACCCTTTGACCTCCTCAAATATAGGGGAAATTACAAGACAAGTAACTGCTTCAAGAGCACACTATATAAATACTCATTCACATCAAATGAAGGTAAGTTTTGAGACAACTCCCAAAAAGTTGGAACTTTAGAATTTAAGAGAAAAACTAATTTAAGCATTGGAGGGTTCTTGTCCGGTTAGTCTTGGTCTCCTTTGATAGTTTGTTTTTCTTTTTAGGCATTCCAAGCAATTACTAGATCATCGAATTCCGGAGCATTCAGCTTACTGATTTTTTGAGTATCATCATATATATATATAATGAGAAACCATTACATATTTTAGAAATGTATGGTTTAAAAAAAATGTGAGCTAATACCATGCATAAGTTGAACTTCTTCTAAAAGATGTATAATTGGAACCATAATAGGGATTGTTTTTAATTGTACCCGTACAAATGTACGAGACTACACACTAGTATAAATAAACTATAAAAAAAAACCTAATCATATATTTAACTCTATATATAAAATTAGAAGAGAAGAGGGTTTGAATGATTTTATATTTATGGGCCATTTTTTGTGTAACTAAAAATAATTCAAATTTATAAGTTATTTATGTAATCTACAATGATTATGTATGGTTCATTACTAACTAGGTATATATATATGAGGATGATATGTCTACAATATTTTTACAACATTTTTACAACAAATCCTAAATGGCAGGTTATTACTGGTTGTTATTGTTGGGACAAAAAAGTAATCTTAGTATTAGTTTCAAATTTGAACCAATAATAACTAACCACCTGTGATTTGTTGTAAAAATGTTGTAAAATTGTTGTAAGCGTAACACTCTCTCTCTCTCTCTATATATATATATATATATATTAAACTAAAACTATGGCAAAGATCTTTACCTCCGCATTAATGAGGGGACTTCCACTAACCTCTGCCGCATTGAATGCATATGAGACAACCTGAACAGTACAAACACCCCCAAAAGTCATGTTCCAAGATAAGGAAGAGGAGGAAACCAATAAAAAAGATGGAAAATATCCTTGAGAATCCGACTAGAGATAAGACAGCTGGGAAGATAAAGGCAGAAGATGTGCCTATATAAAGGGGAGGGAAAAGAGAGAAGAGAGAGAGAGAGAGAGAGAGAGAGAGCTTCTAATCTGTTATAGTGCAACACCACGGGAAAGAGAGCTTTTCCTATTGTAATGTGCTAGTTTCAGTTGAAATGCAAGCAATGTTCATTAATCAATTGTTTGAGTTTCCCATTGTGGAGTGTTTTCCCTACTTTTTTTAGATAAATAAATTGTGACTGTCATTTAAACACCATTCCGAGTTACCATCTGTATACTTAGTTCTCAAGATAGTTTTTGACGCCCACACACACACACACACACACACATATATATTGGGCTCCTCATTTTCTACACTGAATTAACTTACTTGGTACAAAAAATTAAAAAAAAAAAAAAAAAAACTTATTTTAGATGGGACACGTGGCACAAAATTAAACTCTTATTGAAATCCAAATTTTACACTGAATTAACTCACTTGGCACCAAAATTTTAAAGCTTAATTAGATTAGACGGGACATATGGTACAAAATTATACTCTAATTGAATTTCAATTTTAAATTGAATTAGATTTTCTTCCAACTTGGCTATTAATATATATATATATATATATATATATAGATTCTCAATGTTTCATTGTTTAGTTCTTTATTTATTATTATTTTTATTTCTCAAAAAAAGAGATAACAGTGAAGAAAAAAAATAGTTGTGTACTTATAATGATATGCAAATAAATTCAAATGGTTTGATAAAAGAAACGGATGATTAATTATCATTTTAGAAATAACCATTAATAATTTCAACAAATATAATGAATGTATTATTTTCATATAAAGGGTATAATTATAAGTTTAAGTAAGGTTTTTCTCTTCTCATTTCCCTTATTTTCCTTTCTTTTATTTATTTTTAATGTAAATAAGGAGTTTTGAAAAAAAAAAAATTTAACGACTAATTTGGCTGTAGCTTCCCATTCCACGCGTAACATGTAATTATGGAAGAAATCTTTTTGTGGTGGCCTAAGATTTTGATTAGGACATTTGAACCCGAGACATAGGATTGTATATGAGTCAAGTTGAGTATTAAAAGTTCATAATTGTTCATTTAAATTTATTACAAACACAAGCTAAATTTGAACTCATTACTGAACTATATTTCATGTTCAAGCTTAGTTTTTTATTTATTTTTTTATTGAACATGCTCGAGCTTATTTGCAAACTTCTTTATTAACTTATTCTTTTTCCCATTATAGTAAACACCACAAATAATATTTTGTAACCATTTATCAATCTTTGCAAAGTAATTAATTATTAAATTAAATTAAAACTATATTATTTGAGTTAATTAGATGTAATGATTTTTATTTATGCAATTATAAAAATTAGATTTACAAACATTGCATTGTTAAAAATTATATGTAATGTTTACTATGAATTTGACTATTTTATGTTATAAATGTCTCAAAACTAATAATTTGATATCTTATGAACTTACACAATCTAGTCTCAAGTCTACATAAGTATATTTTTATATATTTACACATATAAACGTATAATATTATATATACTTAAATCGAGTCTCATGTTCACAAGCTTGTTTACAAGTACATTATATGTTTGAGTTTGGCTAGATTAATAGTCGAACCAAAATTTGGGATTGATCTTGTCTTTTTTGCCAAATAAACAAACATATACAAGTTTTTTCCCAAGTCGAGTTCGAGCTATTTATAAACAGTTTTGTTTATTTACAGTCATACCAAGACCCCATTAATTTCATTAGACATTGTGAACCTCTAGAGTAACATTATAAGAGTCATTGGGCCACAAGTAAGGGTGTGTATAGGTTAGGTTGAGAGGATTGTTTAACCCAACCCACCATGGTGGGTTAAAAAAAATTCAACTCAACCCATTATAGGAGTCCAACCCAACCCACCTATTGGGTTGGACAATTTTTTTATTATTATTATTATTATATTGAACATTATAACAACTCCACCATAAATAAGAGCAAATTTATAATCTAATAATCTTGAGCATAACAATAAACCAACACAAACTAAATGAGGGAAACTTAGAATTTGGATTTTTTTTAGGGCTTAGAGAGAGAGAGAGAGAGAAACACGAGATAATAAGGAGATTACAATGAAGAGAATTTAGAGTTTGACTTTTATTTAAAAAGAGGGCAAAAAATTAAATAACAAAATAGTATAATATATTTTTTAAAATTTAAATATATATTAAATATAGCGGGTCAAGTTGGGTCGAGTTAGGCAATTTGTGAATTTTATGACCTGATCCCAACCCAACCTAACCTATTATAAAAAAAAATTTCACAATCCAAACTAACCCATCAACCCCTAAAAAATGATCCAACCCAGTGGATTGGGTTGGATTCAGCCAGTTTTGGCTGCACACCCCTAGCCACGAGGCCTTTTTTTTCGCATCCTTCATTTATATTCAATAAATAAATAAAGATATATATATATATATATATACACACACATTTTCCACATTAACTTCTCTAACCTTATTAATTGATGTTTTTATGATTTATCTATTACATAATTTACACCCTTTTTTATATTGGAAAATTGGACATTCTAGCCTTTTACCCCTAAATTTTTATTTTTTTAAATTTTTTTATTTAGCAATTTGCCCCTATTTCGAAACTATATAGGGATATGCCCCTGTTTCGATACTTGATTACCCTAAAATCGAGTTTCAATGAAATACTCGATTCGTAGAAAATCGAGTTATGCCCGATCAAACTTATAAAAAAATAAAAAAATAAAAAAAAATAAAAAAAAAAAAAATTTGCATGAAACTCGAGTTTTAGGAAATCGAGTTCCATGCAAAATTTTTTTATAAGTGTGATCGCCTTATATTCAGGGAGACCTATAGTGGCGTTTTTAAGCCCTATAGTGGCGTTTTCCTGAAATTTTTTTTCGTAACTCTGATTGCCATGTTTAAGGAGCCTTATAGCAGTGTTTTCCTGAAAATTTTTTTTCGTAAGTCTGATTGCCAGGTTTAGGGAGCTCTATAGTGGTGTTTTTAAGCCTTATAGCGGCGTTTTTCTGCAAATTTTTTTTTCATAAGTCCGATTGCCCCATACCAGGTTTAGGGAGACATATAGTGGCGTTTTTAAGCCCTATAGTGACGTTTTTAAGCCCTATAGTGGCGTTTTGATACTCGATTTCCATAAAATTGAGTTCCATGCTTTTTTTTTTTTTTTTTTTAAGTTTGATTGGGCATACTCGATTTTCTACGAATCGAGTATTTCATTAAAACTCGATTTTAGGGTAATCAAGTATCGAAACAGGGGCATATTCCTATATAGTTTCGAAATAGGGGCAAATTGCTAAATAAAAAAAAAAATTTAAGGGCAAAAGCCCATTTTGTCCTTGGAAAATCTTATTGTGCACTTTACATACAAACTTCACTACACAATTTATTGTGTAATCCTCTCACTTTACTGACCTGCAATTTCCTAAATCCCTGAACTCACATTTCAAGAGCATATAATTTTTGTAGCTTTTCAGTCACTGCTTCAATTTCCATTTCATTCTTCCCTAATTTCATCATTATATTCCTCTCTGCCTCTGTGTTATTCTTCAAAACCAATTTGATTATATTTCCGATGGCTTTTATGGACACAGAAAATGCTTCCTCCTCTTCCTCCTCTTTTCCTTCTTCTTCTTCTTCTATGCCCGGATGGAAATACGACGTCTTTCTTAGTTTCAGAGGCACCGACACCCACAAAAACTTCACAGACCATCTATACACGGCGTTGAGTCAGAAAGGCATATTCACATTCAAGGACGATGAAAAGCTTGAGCGAGGAACGTTCATTGCCCCTGAGCTCTTGTCAGCAATTGAAGATTCAAGATTTGCATGTTGTGATTCTCTCCAGAGACTACGCTTCGTCGAGTTGGTGCTTGATTGAGCTAGCGAAGATCGTTGAGTGCATGGAAAAGAAGGGGCTCATAGTTCTGCCAGTTTTCCACTATGTGGATCCTAGTGATGTGCGCAATCAGAGAGGGGCTTTTGCTGAAGCGTTTGTTAAACACGAAGAGCGTTTCAAAGATAACATAGAGGATGTGTATACGTGGAGAGCTGCTTTGACACAAGTTGCTAGTATTGCTGGATGGGATTTACACGATAAGTAAGATTTTATTTTTCAAATTTAATAATGCTACTTATGGATTTTGTACTTTTAATATTGTTTAATAATAGCCTAAGAGTTAAGTGCAAATCTGATGACATCCTTTATGGATTTGAAAAAATGGGTTCTTCATCTTTGAAACTTTGAGCATGACATCTCTGATTTTCTGTCTATATATGATATAGATATTATCTTCCTTCCATGGCTTGTATTAACCCATTTGAACTTTGCTTCCCATCGATCAGTTTGTCTATATAGAAACAATCCAAAAAGCATTTCTAGATACGTCTTGCGAAACTGTAGTCACAAAAAATTGCAGAACACACACATAATACAACTTTCCTTTGTTTGGTTGGGAGGAAGAATGGGAGGAGCTTATCAAAAACAACAGAAGAAGAAGATACAATTAACATACTACAACGTGTCCTTGTGAAATAATCTAGAAACAGTTACAACAAATAAAGAATCTTATAAAATCAAATTGTCACTTTTAAAAGGTTTATTGAAGGTTGTTAATTTCTAATTTAAATCATACTTTTCAATCATTCTTGACCAAGACCACTATTCATTTTTTTAATTTTATTTGGGGAGGTAGTGACACTATGCGTATCACCATCACCCAAATTATTAATTTTTTTCCCCACAACAAGGCAAATAGTTGGGTCAAAAAGCCCAAATATGTAGTTAGTTGCTTGCAGGTTTTACTAGCTAGAAGTGAGTCCAACGGGCTCTTCTTAAGAAAGGTTCCTTACATTATCAGAAAAAGATAAAGAGCTCAAATACATGTTTTATTTGGTTTATTTGTTATATCTTTTCGTATTATGGAACTTAGAGTTCTCTTTCCCATAATGCATAAATCTAGAAAATATACATTTGTTGAATCTTTTCTCTCTTTCTAGCTTGTGCTAACTCAATAAAATTATTGTCTATCTTCTTTGTAGACATGAGGCAAAAGTTATTGAAGAGATGGTAAGAAAAATACTTGGTAAATTGAATTCTACATACTCAGTTGTTCACAAGGATCTTGTTGGAATAAACTCTCGTATGGAGGAAATGGTGAACTTATTAGCCATAGGGTTGAATGATGTTCGCTATGTAGGAATTTGTGGTATGGGTGGAATGGGCAAAACTACTCTAGCATGACTCATTTATAACAAACTTCATTATTGTTTTGAAGGTAGCAGCTTTCTTGCAAATGTTAGAGAGGAAAGTAAAAAACATGGCCTAGTTCCTTTACAGAAACGACTTCTTGCTGATATCTTCCTCGAAAAGAATATTGATTTTCTAGACGTTCAATGGGGAATCAATATGATAGGGAAAAGATTATGTCATAAAAGGGTTCTTGTCATTCTTGATGATGTGGATCAACTTGATCAATTAGAAGCATTAGTAGGTGAGCAAAATTGGTTTTGTCAAGGAAGCAAAACCATTATAATAACCAGATATCAACATCTATTGATAAGGCATGAAGTGGTTAGAGTTGAAATATACAAGGCTAGGAAACTGAATGACGATGAAGCTCTTCATTTCATTAGTTTGAAAGCCTTTAAGAAGGATTATCCTTCAGAAGGTTACGAGGTCTTATCCCAAAAGGTTATTTGTTATGCTCAAGGCCTTCCTTTAGCTCTTGAAGTTTTAGGTCGATTCCTATTTCGTAGAAGTGTAGATGAATGGGAAAGTGCACTATGTAGGCTAAAAGAAAGTCCTGAAAGACAAATTTCAGATGTGCTTAAAATAACTTTTGATGGCTTGAGGGAAAGAGAGAAAAACATATTTTTAGACATTGCTTGTTTCTTTAAGGGAATGGAAGAAGATCATGTTGTAAATATATTACAAGCTCTCTATGACAAGCCAAAAATTGATATAGTTGTTCTTCTGGAAAAGTCTCTTATAACTATCTCATTTGGAAAATTTGGATGCATGATTTGCTACAAGAATTCAGTAAGGAAATTGTTTGCTGTGAATCCCTTGAAGAGCCTGGCCGACGTAGTAGGTTGTGGCTTATGGAGGATGTCATTCGTGTATTGAAATGTAATACGGTAAGATGATTATGTAGGCTCTCAAGCTTTCTTGTGGTATATATTTATGAAAATTCAAATAAGTTTTTGATAATCTCTATAGCTATACACTCAATTTTTATTTATTTTCTTAACTAGGGAAAAGAAGTAGTAAAAAGCATATTTCTTGACTCACCTCCAAGAAAAGAGGAACGCTTGAATGTTGAAGCCTTCTCAAAGATGAAAAACTTGAGATTACTTAAAATCAGTAATGTGCACTTTCCTCAAGGGCTCAAGTATCTTTCTAGTGAGTTACGTTTTATTCATTGGAATGGATATCCTTTAGAATCCATGCCAACAAGTTTTGAGCCAGAAAAACTTGTTGAACTCATTATGCCTTGCAGCCTTGTCAAAGGATAATGGAAAGGAATCAAGGTAAGTTTTTATTTATTTATTTATTTATTTTTTATAAATTTTAAAAAAAGAAAAATTAATGTTTATAAGGGCTTAATTTTCTCCATTTGATTGGTGTTTTATAACAGAGTTTGGAGAGGTTAAAACTCATTGACCTTCGTGACTCTTGGAACTTGATTGAGACTCCGGACTTCATCGTAGTCCCAAATCTTAAGCAGTTGATTCTTCAACATTGTACAAGATTGTCAAAGATTCATGCATCCCTTGGAGAACTCAACGGCTTATTCTATTAAATTTGAATGGTTGTAAATGTCTTAAAAGCCTTCCACACAAGATTAGCTTGGTGTCACTAAAAGTTTTTATTCTTTCTGGCTGTGCAAGACTAAAAATGTTTCCAGAGATTGTGGGAGATATGTCATGTTTGTTGGAACTTTATTTGGATGGAACTGCTATAGAAGAACTTCCATTATCAGTTGAGCATTTAACCGGCCTTATTAAATTGGATCTAAGTGGAAGTGCTATAAGAGAATGGTCTTGCACTTTTCCCTCTAACAATCTTAAAATACTTTCGATGTGAAGCACTATTATCTAAATCATCGAATAGGTTTTCCAACTTTCCTCTAATTCCAAGAAGAAGTACTTGTCCCATGGGCATGTTACAGCGTTCTTTATCAGGCTTATGGTCTTTGACCTAGCTAGATCTAAGTTATTGCAGTCTTCAAGCAATCCCCAATGTTCTTGGTTGCCTATCCTCTTTTACATAATTATATCTAATGGGAAATAATTTTGTTGGTCTTCCTAAAAGTATCATTCGACTATCTAATCTAGAATTTCTTTTTTTGAGTGGTTGCACATTTCTTCGATCATTGTCAGAGCTTCCAATTAATATTGGTTATATTCTAGCAGAAGGTTATACCTCATTAGAAACATTACCATTAAGACCAGAAGATTCTTTTAAGCCATATCTCTCTCTTTTCAATTGTGTAAAATTGATTGACAATCAAGTCTATGATGACATGTTGTTAACAATGCTAAGACATTACTTTCAGGTTTCTCTCTCTCTCTCTCTCTCTCTCTCTCTCTCTCTCTCTCTCTCTCTCCTATTATCTGATATTCATGATGTCAGAAAATACTTGTAGCTCAACATACCCATAATGGAAGGAAACTTGAGCTTCAAGTTGTTACCCCAAATGCAAGTTCTGTTCCTAGCTTAAAAGAATTCTTTCTCTACATGGATCACCCTCTTGATGGTACCTCCTGTATTTGGATGATTGGGCATGTTGATATTTATAGATGATGTATCTTTTATCTATCTTGCCTCAATCAGCAAAATGAGATTCATAGTATTTGTCTAAGTTTCATCCTTTGGGATCCAAATAAATATTGCATATTTCTTTGAGTTCTTCCAAAGTTGATATGGGCATGTAGAGAGAATACTTAGATATATGACCGTCAATTCTAATGAGTTAGTGCACATTTAAAGTAGTTTGATGTTTGTCAATTATCATCCTTTAATTCCATGACACGGAAGTATGAATTGATCTTGTCAAACTCTCTCTCTCTCTCTCTCTCTCTGCATTTATTTTTGTTATTATTTTTTGGTTGATTGTATGTTGGAGTTTGGGACATGAGTATTTTATTTTTTATGCACATATATATAAATCTTTTGATGCGTAAAGGCTATTACCCAATATTGATCCAACTAACATAAGGTGCTGGAAGCAAAAATCTGGAAATGGTTCTAATTGTGAGATTTTTTTTATGAGTAATGCTATGATTATATATAATATTAAGTATATTTAAATAATGTAATTAAGATTTATTTTGTAGTCAATTCTTGATAGT